>NW_027457703.1:0-56286 GCF_050624435.1 Tenrec ecaudatus
GAGGGAAGGGCATGTAGAAAGGGAGAACCGATCTCAGAGATCTATGTGTAACCTCCTCTCTGGGAGATTGGCAAGGGGGAGGCGGGTGAGGGGAGACGCCGGGGAGTGTAAGATAAGATGTAATAATTATTTATAAATTATCAAGGGACCAGGGGTGGGATCGGGGAGGGAGGGGGATGGGGGAAAAAAAGGGAAACCGAGCTGATTCCAGGAACCCAAGTGGAAGGTGAATTATGAGAGTGATGAGTGCAACGAATGTATAAGGGTGCTTTGCTCAATTGATGTATGTACAGATTGTGATAAGAGCCTTATGAGCCCCAATAAAACGATTAAAATAAATAAATAAATAATGAAAGAAAAAAAAAAGAAATGTATTGGCCTTAGGGGAGGGGCAAAGAGGGCTGGATTGAGAAAGTCTGTGGCATCCAGTTCTGACTTGACTTTTGGATCCAGAATCTTTCAGGAGTCATGGCCTTGCCCTCCAGCCAGAACTTCCAATAACCGTCTTCTCAGAGCCTTGTTAAATTCTCATAATACGTTACACCTGCTATCCTGTGAGCAGCTACCAAACCCAGGCACTTTTTTCTTTCTTTTTTTTTTTTTAAACAGGAACAATAAAGTTTATTGAACCATAGCTTAGTACAGGCGCTGGGGTTTCCCCACGGTGCTCTTAATGTACAAAGCACGGATATTCTGCCAATTCTTCTTCAGCAGCGAAACCAAAAAGTTGACAGCCAAGTGGATGTTGTACACGAGTTCATCATCTGTCATCTTCACATGGCCAACTGCCACTGCCAGACACAGCACCTTCTTCATCTGGAACTTGACGGTGGACTTCACCTCGTCGACCTTGGCCACCATGTTCTCATTGTGGGTCAGCAGGGAAGGGAATTTCCCGGCCTTGTTCAGGCCCGGGCCCAGAATTCGAGGAATCTGCTTGATCAGGGTCTCTGAGGCCAAAAAGGCATCATACTTCTTGACCAGCTTTCTGACCAACTTCTTATTCTTGTTGAGCTTCTTGAGCGCCTCGATGTCCATGTGAGGGATCTCCACGGCCTTCGCTTGTCACAGTGCTGCTGGTCCCCAAGGACACACACTGAGAACTTGGGGCACGGGGTGGACTTAAGCCTGACGGTGCCAGAGAAGCATTTGTCCTTCTGAGGGTCGTAGTTCTTCAGGCTGATCTGCAGCTCCACCGTCTCCAAAAACTTCCGGCGCTTGCGCTGCTTCCTGTGCAGGACTTCCCGCACCGCCTCGTAGAGGGTGTCGCGAGAGACTTTGGTACTCATGGTTCCTAGCGCTGCGGCAACCGGAAAAGAGACCCAGGCACCTTTTTCAAAGACAAGCTCACTCTCTCTACCCTTAAGAGCAGGTAGTTTTTGGATGATGGATATGAGATACCACAGAAGGCAAATCTGTAATCTTCCATGATGCCCAAAACATGCTGTCACAACCAGGACCCATGACAATCCCTCAGTTTCCTAAATTGCTTCACTGTTGCTTTTTAATTAATATATGACATTAACTTGTCATATATTGATAACAGGGAGGACCCTGAACTAGATGAATAAATTAAAGCTCTCCTCATCCTGTGCTTTTATATGAATGTGTTAATTATTTTTGTCATTAGGGAGAATGATGGAGGGATGGAGCAATACCAAACGGAGTTTGACAAAGTGTTGTGTTTGCTGCGGGAAACATGGTGCGTGTCAGATACAATCCGTCACCCAGTGAGTCTGCAATTAACACCAAGGGACCAAGGTAGGATTCCCGGTAATAAATAGCCTTCCTCCCAGATGATAGTAGAGACCCAGCAGGACCCACTGTTGTGTTGTAGCAGTTGTACACGGGACCTTATGGGAGACAGAGCTGGTGTTTGAAATGAGTTTTGTTTGTCCCCAGTTGGCTCAGATTTGTTTTTTAGATAGCATAATCACTAACATTTAAACACAGGGTGATGTCACGTAACAATCTGCAGCTTCTGAGAAATGGAGAGGCCCGACTTTGCTGGTTGACAATGCACCTCTGGAAGACAAGGGGGACCACAGAGGGACTGGGGGGGGCAGGCAGATGTGGTGATCGGAGTTTGGAATCCTTGTTTTCCACGTAGAGGTGGCAAGGAGTTCAAGGGTTCAGAAATTGAGGAGGGAAGTTCCAGAAGACAAGTCTGTGTGGTCCATAATAAACCAATATAGGGGTTGAGATTTCAATCCGTTGGCTATTTATTTTGTGCCTGGTAGCCAACCAGCCCAGAATTCCTGACCTCGCCGACCGTGTGAAACAAGGACCATTCCAGAATTACATAGAAGCAAGAATGGAAGCAAGGGCATCCACCACCCTGAATGCGTAGGGGTCAGGAACCAAGTGCTTTCTGTAGAACAGCCCCAGAAGGCAGACCTTTGGCTGGAAAACCTGTTAGGGAGCTAGCATAGGGACTGGCAGGCCCATTACACAAGCTCAGAGGTCTGAGCTACCGGCTCATGAAGTAGAGGCTCACTGCATGCTCAGAAGTTCAGGTTTCCAGCCAGCAGGGGGAGCTACGCCTGGGTGGGCGCTGTACCTACATTGGCTCACCTAGGCCAGGTGAATTCAATTCAACAATACAGCCAATGAGGTCGAACTACGTCATCGACCACGCCTCCCTAACCGCTCATAAAACTCAAGAGGATCCCAAACCAGGCCTCGGCGTGAGCTGTTTCTGGCGTGGAGCCGAGGACCGAGGCACACCTGCCCCAGGTGAGGTCCAACAGAAGCGGTGATGTTCGAACAGAAGTGGTGCTGTGTGACTGGAAGCTATGAGGTAAGCCGGGCCCAGGAGTGGGCCTTCCCATGCTGATCTCACGGGTTGTGGGCCCCTCTGGGCTCCTTTCACCTCACCACCCTTGGGAGAATTGTTGGGTTGAGTTCACCTGGCCTAGGTGAGCCAATCCAAGTGGCGCCCCACCCAATACGGTGGAGGCCCCTGGGGACGCTTGTAGCGTATTGCCGCAGCCCCAGCCTTTTGTGTCGGTCTTTGCGCCATTTCTTGCTGGTGTCAGTCTTTGCGCCGTTTCCTGCTGGTGTCGGTCTTTGCGCCGTTTCTTGCTGGTGTCGGTCTTTGCGCCGTTTCTTGCTGGTGTCGGTCTTTGCGCCGTTTCTTGCTGGTGTCGGTCTTTGCGCTGTTTCTTGCTGGTGTCGGACTTTGTGCCATTTCTTGCTGGTGTCGGTCTTTGCGCCGTTTCTTGCTGGTGTCTGTCTTTGCGCCGTTTCTTGCTGGTGTTGGTCTTTGCGCCGTTTCTTGCTGGTGTGCGGGACTTGATGTGCCTCTCTGTGCCTGCCTTCCCGGGCTGCATTTGGGAGGGGGCTGGGACGCTGCTGCCTGGAGGCTGGGAGGATTTTGACTCCCAAAGCCTTCTCGAGGCTCAGTGTAAAAGTTTATTTGGACTCGAAAACAGAATCAAAGACCCAATTAATTAAGTTTTAGAAGCAGGCTTTATTGCGAACTTGTGGCGGGTTCAGCAACTCAGGGTATTGAGCTATTGAAGCCACGCCAGGGAAAAAATCCTGGCGGCGTTTTTATGCCCACTGCTGGCAGGCACAGCTGGGGAGAATCATAGCTTGGGGGGGGGGGTGGATCTGCGCACACAGGTGCTTCCAAAGGGAGAAGGTCGTTAATCTTACCTACATATGTCAGGGACGCGTGGAGTGACCATATCTTCAGAAAACCTTCCGGCTTTGGGAGGAGCTGGTTCCAGGAATTTGGGGTTGAGCAGAGGAGGGGAGGTCAGTTAGGGGTCAGTCTTGAGAACTAAAATGGAGTCTGTTGTGCCAAGACAGGACGTTTTAGACTGACCCTATAGGGAAAAGGGACAACATTAGTCCATTTCTGTAACTGCTTCCTGTGGGTAGTGGGCGAAGAGCAAGGGGAGGGGCTTTTCCAGGCAGAGTACTGGGAGTTGCGGCCTGGCACAGGGTGGAGAGGTTGTTGTTGCTGGTGGACTGCTATACGGGTGATTTCGCGGAGTCAACTTTGCAGGAGCTGAATGAGACAAGGAGCAATTAAGAGCAAAATTACTACTAAAATTATGGGTTCTAGTATGGGGGCTAGGAAGGAGTACAGAGAAGAGTTCCACCAGGAAGAGGATCCGTCTGTTCTGAATCTGTTGTTTTGCAGCTCACGGTTTAGCTTGTTGAGGGTCTGGACTCTAGTTTCCACAATTCCCAGCTTATTGATGTAATAACGGCATTCCTCCTGGAGGAATTAGCAGGTTCCTCCTTTTTCAGCAGTGATGAGGTCTAAAGTGCAGCGGCTCTGCAAGGCAACTTGGGCAACAGAGGTTGTTTGTTTCTGCAGGGAGGCTAGAGATTTGGCAGAGGCATCAACTGCCAGCTGGAAGCGTGTGGATAACTTGTCTGCTGTGGTGATAGAGGTTCTAAGGGTCCCGCCGCTGAGTCCTACTGCACCTGCTGCTGAGGCTAAGGAGATTCTCACTGCTATCGGAAGAAAAACTGCTCTTTTAGTTTGGCGACTGTATACCTGGATGTATTTGTCCTGGACCTCAGCCGGAGTGTATGTAGTGAGCTGCGGAACCAGAGTGATGGGCAGGCACAAAAGGGTAAGGTAGAACTGATGTTTAAATGCTTAGTGTATAGTTGCACCAAAAGAAAATTTTTTTCTGGCGCTGTTAGTGGTTTGGAGGGGATTTGGGTGACATTACATGTCTGTGTCGATGGATTGGAGTAGCAAAAGGGCACTTGAGTGTTTTCTGGTTGGATGTACAGAGGAATATTGGGGATGGTTATGGGTTTTGTGGTCTTTACGTTGGATGAAAATGACAGGGCAGGACCTGGTACTGCTACCAGAGGAGGGCGTTCTAGGGCTGCACACATGCAGCAGGTGGAGAGGTTGGCTAGTCCAGCAAAGTGGCGATGGCCAGTCCCTGCTGTAGCAGGGTAAGCTGGGAGAAGGGAGACTCAGAAGGTTTAGAAATTTGCTTAGTGAGTTGAAGGTCTTGGATCTGAATATTACAGTGGATGGTGGATTGGACCTGGAGTAGCGACCTCCATACATAGAGTTTGGCGTCTGGAAATTTCTCTCGGCGAGTGGCGTACCACGCTCCTGGAACCAGAGGTGTCCAGCGGCTATCCCAGGGGTCTGGGATTGTGAGAGTGTATTTAGATTTATGGTAGTAGAATCATCCCTGGGGACAAAGGGAAAGGTAAAGTATCTGGCAGGAAGACCAAGGACACCCTACATTTTTCTGTATTCACCTTTTTGCACATTGGGTAGTTGCCTTCTGGTCATACAGGTAGCAAATAATGGGATCAGCTTTTCCTTGATGCCGCTTAAAGTCAGTGAAATTTAAGTATATGGGTGTTCTGCACCCTGTGGGTGGGCAGTCAGCGGTGGCCAGCAAATAATCATAACGCTTAGTGCGGGCGTAATTGGTATAGTTTTCAGTCAAGTAAAATCGCTAGCAAAAGGGGAAATTATGTTAGGTTTAGCTGGCTGGCTTGGTGAGGCGAGTGAGGCGGAGAGACATAGGACCACTAGACTGAGTCAGACCACTGGGAGCCATGGTCAGAGTTCACTGCTGCCTTGACTCGGGACAAATGTACCCAGGAATCTATTCCAAGACCCTTGACTGCCAAGGGAGTAGTGAGCACTACGGTGTAAGGGCCTTCCCACCGGGGTGCTAAGGGTCTGGGTGCTAGGGATTTAATTAACACAGCATTTCCAGGATGCACTGGTTTTTGGTGATCAGCAGAGGTCGGAGATGGTTCAGGGATGGGGGAGTTTTCGTGTTGTCTAAGAAGGTTGCGGAGCAAGGACAAGTATGGAAGGTACGAAGCTAGCAGAGGGCAATCAGTTGCAGGAAGAGGCGAGAAAAGAAAAGGTTGTCCGTAGAGTATTTTGATCATGGCTGGGGAGGATCTGCGCACATAGGTGCTTCAGAGGGGTCGTTAATCTTATCTATATGTGAGGGAGGGGTGGAGTGACCATATATTCAGAAAACATTCTGGCTTTGGGACGAGCTGGTTCCAGGAATTTGGGGTAGAGCAGGGGAGGGGAGGTCGGTTAGGGGTCAGTCTTGAGAGCTAAGATGGAGGTGCAGGCCTCAAAATGGAGTCTGTTGCACCAAGACTGGGACACAGTGGTGTGCTGCGGCTCCGCCAATCAGGATGGCTGGGAGCGCCCACATCTACCCTGTTGGTTTGGGCCGGTCTCTGGCTGGGTGGTTGGCTCCAGGCTGGCTTTCGGCTAGGCCACAATCTGCGGCTTCCATTTTCCCAGCCACATGACTCCACTCCCAGGCAGAATGGCGCCACCTGTGTCTGTTGTAGCTACTGTCTCTTCCCAGAAAGAAAGCCACCCAGACCGCGGGCAAGTTCAACAGAACAAGTTTTATTTTCTGCGCAGAGACTGTCAGCTCTCTTGAGAGGAGACTGAGTGGCCCCCAGTCTAATTTTCCAAAGGTTTTTATACTTTTGCAATGTGCAGGTATGCAAGCAGGTAGAGAAGCAGGGTGTTGCAGTTAGCCATTCTTAGTTGAACATTACCTGCTCTGGTCTTTCCTTCCGTACGTTCCCTTGGGCTACGTCTGCACAGCCTACCTCCCCAATATCAGCTAGTTCGTTGACAGTTCATAGCTAGTTTATTTACTGTTCATAATGGCTTCTATCAGCTCAAAATGACTTCTCTTGTCAAGGCTGTTTAAGCTTTGCCCAGAGCTGCTACATTCCCTCCTCTTCTTAGCCGAGTTCAAATCATTGAATCTGCGGTAGCCAGCCCAGTGTATGGTGGGCTCAGCACTAAGAGTTTTATGGTTTGTACTTTCTGTTTGAGGACTGCCACTAGCTTATTGGTTATTATTGGTCCAAACGTGAGGTTTAGCAGGAGGAGGATTAGGGATCCGGCTAGGGGCGTTACTAGGGTGGTTCGCCAGGTTGCCCAATTAAGTAGCTTTTCAAACCAATTGGTTTCTTCATTTCTTTTCTTGACTCTTTCCTCTAATCTTTTCCTAACCAGGGCTAAACTATCTTTAATGATTCCTGAATGGTTTGCATAAAACAAGTTTCTCCTAATGCCATGCACAACACTCCTTGTTTCAAAAGGAGCAAGTCAAGCCCTCGGCAGTTTGGCAACACACTTCTACAAGGGAGTCTAAGGATCTTTCTAAATGGGAAACATGGTATTTTTATCCCTGTAAATCTAAAGCAATTTGCTGACTAAGAGTCTGATAGTTTAAGTTTCCTTGTATTAAAGCAACTGACCCGACTGCAGCTAATCCCATAATCCCAAGCCCCGTTAACAGTGGGACTGACATTGGGGCTCTTTTAGCTCATCCAGAAATTCCAAAGTTATCCCTACCTCCTTCACCAGAACACAGGTACACTTGAGGAATAACATGCACTAGGACACAAATACCCGGGTCTGCTGCTAATACTGGGGAAAGGAGACAGGGTGCTAGTCCTGTGGAACAAGTAAAGCAAGTACCCGTTGGGGCAGATAACAAATAAGGATCACCATTTGGTTCAATAGGAACAGCTTGAAGGCAAAAATCTTGATATTTTGATATATTAAAGGGATAATTAGATGAATAAAAACAGTCTTCGCCCTTGGTAATCTTTTAAAGTGAGCTAGAGTTGAGTCCACTCTAACCTCACCTACAGACTGCTGCTTCGTGTAATCCTTCTTACTAACATTTCTAATTGGATTACGCTCTGCACCAATAGTGCTATTTGTAGCTGTGCCTACCGAGTAAGGGGGAGCAGGGTTCAGACAAAGCCAACAATCAGTTGCGAGGTTAGGATTTGAGTTCATAAATTGGAATACAGCATCCAGAGTATCAAACACAGAACCTTGAGGTGGCTCCTGAATGGGAAGGGCCCTTTGAGTTGGGCTGGCAGTGAACGGGAAAGTTACTGAAGAGTCTGGAGGGTGCGGCAAAGGAATCTTAATGACACCCAGCTGTGGCTCTTCAGGATTTATCACCAGGTTTGGGCCTATTTATGGACAGGAAGTTGCCATATTTTACTTTGCTGCATAGTAAAGGTTGTCCCGGGATCTCTATCATTTACATAATACTGAATTCCCCATGTGTTCCCAGTGAACCCAATAACGCTTGAATCCAGTTCTTATTGGGTTACATTTGGAAACCATACACGTGGTGGGATCAAACCCCTCCGACTTGAGTCCCATTCTTGTAAAAACAATAGGGTCGTCTTTAACAAGTTTCCACCCTGAAGATGATAGTTTCACAACCCTAAGCTGCACAATGGCAATGTCCCTCCCCTTGGCAGTTAGGGAGCCCATGAGCCGGGCATCTATAGAAATGGTGTGTTTGGAGCCTTCTTTCTATAGAGGGTATTCCGCACCCATAGGACGGGATTCCGGTTATGGGCCCCATTGTGCCCTTTACCTTTAAAGGATCCGGAATGCCAGCTCTTTCCTAGCAAATCAAACAAATCAAAGCGGAAACGGGGGTCAGACCCAGTGTAAGAAGTTACATATTCACTGTTGGAGGTTCGAGTAGCAGTCCACAGATGTGTTTGTGGTTGGGCGAAATGGCGGGTGCTGTCAGCAATGCTCAGACAAAAACAATTAAGTTCTGTAAAGCCTTAATTTTGAGGGTTTTTCTGTCTTTCTGAGTGTTCATCTTTTCAGGATATGCTCAGGGAGGGCTTTTTTTGACTTGTGACTGATGAATCCACGGCCCCTTCCCCACTACTTTAATAGCAGTTGGTGTTATAAGTATCACCTAGTATGGGCCAGTCCCCCTAGGTTCTAAGGTCTCGGGTCAGTGCTTCTTTACCCACGTTCAGTCTCCAGGTTGCAAGTTGTGGGCTGCCTCTTCACCTTTCCCTTGGTTGGGCCCAAAATGAAGGTGTCGGAGCAGATGATTTGTCTCACCTGCTGGACAGCCTGCAGGCACTTCATGAAGGAACAAGTAGTGACTTCCATTACTTCTACTTCCTTCAGTCTTGGGAGAATTGGGGAAGGTCTGCCAAACTTAAATTCAAACGGGGTCGTGCTTTTCACATAGGGAGTGCATCGGACTCGAAGTAGGGCAAAAGGTAAAGAAAGGATCAATCCAGTTCTCGCCAGTTTCTAAATGCAACTTAACTAACAATTCCTTTAGGGTTCTGTTTATTCTTTCTACTTGCCTTGAACTTTGGGGCCTATAAGCCCAGTAGAGCTTCCAGTTAATATTTAGAAGCATTGCTAATACTTTAGTAATTTGAGCAATGAATACTGGGCCATTGTTGGACCCCAAGGTGGTGGGAAGCCAAATCTAGGGACAATTTTAGTTACTAATAATTTACACCCAGTGGCAGAAGTGTCCTTCTTTGTTGGGAAGGCTCCCACCCATCCAAAATAGGTGTCCACTAGCACCAGCAAATACCCGTAGCCATACTTTCTAAGTTTGATATCCATAAAGTCCACCTCCCAGAATTCTCCAGGAGTACTACCTCGAGCTTGTGGTTGGGGTTGCTCCTTTTCTTTTCTAGGGATGTTTCCCCGAGCGAGCACAGTGCAAGCAACAGTGGTGTCATCTGCCACCCAGTGTCCAAGCCTGGGTATGTAAAAGTACCTGAGGAGCAACTGAGACCATTTAGAGGATCCTGAGTGCATACCTTCATGTAGTCCTTGAATCAGATCTCTCCCAGAGCTTCTGGCATGAATCTTCTTCCATCAGGATGGAGCAGCCACCTGGATGCTCCGAGTTTCTTTGGCAGCCCAGCTCTTGGCTTACCTTTAGATCATTTTCCGAGTATGTAGGTTGTGGCAGTAACACTTGGGATGGCATGGTCATGGCCATTACCTTGGGGATTTGTGGTATAATCCTGGCATTCGAGATCCACCGGTCCAGGGGACTTGTTAGGAGGGGCTCAACCATAGGTCCCCCTACCCCAGCAATATCCTGCCCCAGTGTAAGCTTCCTAGCTTCTATAACTAGGATGGCCGTGGCAGCCTCAGCTCGCATGCAGCTCGGCCATCCTGCAGTTACAGAGTCTAGTGTGATTGAAAGATCGGCCACAGGTCTCTTTCATGGCTGCAAGTTCTGAGTTAGCATTCCTTTTGCTGTGCCCCTGGCCTCATAGACAATTGGAAGGGATTTTCTATGTCTGGAAGGGGAAGAGAGGGTGCCCATATGAACGACGTTTTTAAGGATTCAAAGGCTTGCTGTTCTACTTCAGTCCATTGAAGTTTTTTCCTTTCCCCAGTACTTGCATATAGGAGTTTGGCTAATCCCTCAAATCCCAAATTCCACAATGGACAGTACCCCACAAATCCTAGAAACTCTCACACCTGCCTCTTAGTCTCAGGGACTGGGATTTTGAGGATCACCTCAGTGCGGCTGGGGGACAAGGTCTGTTTTCCCTCCTCCAGTTGGTAGCCTAGGTATACAGTTTTATTGACACACAGTTGAGCCTCTCTTGCAGATTACCTGGACCCCAATTGGCCAAGGACTATTAACAGGTCCTCGGTAGCACTTGGGCATTCCTCCAGGGTTTCGGAGGCCAGGAGGAGGTTATCTTCATACTGGAGCAAGGGGGTTTGGGGGTGTTCCTCCTTGTATTCCTGTAAGTCTTCATTGGGTTGACGTACAGAGGACAAGGGTATGGAGAACAAAGCATCCTTTAAGTCCAAAACAGTATAACAAATTCAGTTTGATGGGATAGTACTCAGGAGGGTCTCGGAGTTTGGTACCGTGGAGTGGACAGTTTCTACCCTCGCATTTACCTCTCCGAGATCCTGCACCATTTGGAAGTCCTCAGTTCCCGGTTTCGGCATGGGCAGCAGGGGAGCGTTCCATGTGGACTTGCAGGGCACCAAAATGCCTGTCCTCTTTAGTCTGCATATGTGAACAGCAATACCCACCTGTGCTTTCCAGGGAGTAGGGTTTTGCTTGACACTCACCAGTGTGGCTGAGCTCAGAAGTTGTACGACCGCAGGCACCTGATGTTCAGCAAGGTCTGGCAGGTTGTTCTCTGCCCAAACAAAAGGAATATCTTTTAGCCATTTATCAAGAAGTTCCTTTGAGGAGGTTTCTTCTGCTCTTTGATAAAACACATATCCCTCTGGCAGTGGAGCGGTGAGCAAAACCTTTGCCTTTTCAAGTTCAAGGGTTAAGGTGGTTGCAGCAGATGAGAAAGTAATCATGGCCACCATTTATCGTAATAAATCCCGACCAATTAGGGGAAAGGGGCCCTGAGGCATTACCAGGAAGGAGTGTGGAACTGTCTCTTGTGCTAAATCTGTTATTCTGGCCGTTGTCCATGGGTATGCTTGGGTCTGCCATGTGGCACCTGTAATTAAAATCTTTCCTTTTGACAATGCACCTGTAGTCTTTTCCAAAACCAAGAAGGTGGCCCCTGTGTCCACCAAGAAATTTACTGGCTGGCCCCCTTTTTGGAGTGTTAGCGTGGGATCCTGGAGGCCAAGTGAAACAGCCCTGACACCTTCATTCAGCTTCTTCAAGCATTATTGTCTCCTGCTTGGGTCTTTCTAGGTGTGAATGAGGCCCGTCCTCTCTAGTGGAGGGTCGTGCACCTCTCCTGGCGTTTTCAAGGGACTGATGTTTCCAATGTCCTTCTTTCCTGCAGTAGGCACATTGATCCTTCTTCGGGGCTTGGTGGTGCCCACAGGTTAGTCTCTCCGTGAGTGGGCCATGCTCTCCTTTTCCTGAGCCTCTGGGGTCTCTCATGGCAATTACTAGTATTTTAGCTAGTTTCTTTGTCTCTGTTGTTATACACTCAATGAGCCACTTCTACCAAATCACTAGGATTTTTCCCTTCAAACCCTTCCCACTTCTTTTTCATGTCTGAGGCAGACTGACTGAATAATACAGGCAATACTTACTTCCCTCCTGTTCTCAGGGGGCTTTCAGGTCAATAGGGGTATAAAGCCCGTAGGCGTCCATCAGCCACTCTAAAAAGGCAGGCGGACATTCTCTTGTAGGAGCCTGAGAATTCTCACTGACCTTAGATAAATTTATAGGCTTCCTAGTGGTTAAGCGGAGGCCCTGCAAGAGCAACTGGTGATATCTGCTTAAGCCCTCTGGGCCTTGCTAGGAGTTTGGATCCCACATTGGTTGTGCAGTGGGGAAAAAATTTCTCTCAAGTGGGGAGTGCCCGCTGGCTGACCATTAGGTCCATTGACTGCCTTCTGGGCCTCTCTGGAAGGGGTCCCATTCCTCTGATATGAACAGCACCTGGAGAAGTTGCAGGAAATCACCTCAGGTGGGCTGATGAGTATGGAAAACCATATCTAGCAAAGAAATCAGACCTTATGGTTTGTCAGAAAAAAGGGGTTTTGTTGGTTCCAATTATACAAACCCCTGGAACAAAAGGGAACATATACTGAAAAAGGGATTCGGGAGTCTTCCCAGGTTTGGGGGCTGCTTGCCTTAAGGGGAGAATGGCTGCTGCTGAGTGATCTTTCTCTGGGGGTTGTTAAGACATGCCTGCCCTAGTGTATTTGTTGTGGGGTGGGGGGGCTCAAAAAGAGGCTGTGAGTATTCCTCTCTCCGGCCCCTTGGGAACCTGATAGGGTGGCAGCGGCACCAAGGGTCGGAAGCCAGCTCTCCTGCTCCCAGAGTCCTCTTGCAAAATGGGATAAATCAGACAGGTAGGGAAAGGGGGAAGGGAGGGGGGAGGGACAGGGACAGCCTCCACCTTGGTGGTTTTAGGAACTTGGACAGGTTGTTTTTCCGGTCCTGCCATGTTTACTGAAATCTTGGAAACAAGAACTCTTTATGTTGGGGGAGGAAGTAAGTCTTTTATATATGTTGGCTTCTTAGTGGCAATGTCAATCCACACATGAATTTAAGGGATCAGATCAGGATGTCCTGGTTCCCCTTTCTAAGCAGGCTCCGACAGTGGCACTCGGATCTCGGTGCACCTCGAAATGTTGTAGCTACTGTCCATTCCCAGAAAGAAAGCATCTCCGACCACCGGCAAGTTCAACAGAAAAAGTTTTATTTTCTGCACAGGGTCTGTCAGCCCTCTTGAGAGGAGACTGAGCAGCCCCCAGTTGAATTTTCCAAAGGTTTTTATACTTGTGCAATGTGCAGGTGTGCAAGCAGGCAGAGTAGAGAAGTGGGGTGTTGCGGTTAGCCATTCTTAGTTGAACAAAAACTGCTCTTGTTCTCAAAAGCCTTCTGAACATCCATTTCCTTTGGGACATTCCCTTGGGCTACGTCTGCACGGCCTACCACCCCAATATCAGCTAGTTCATTGACAGTTCATAGCTACTTTATTTACCTTTCATGGTGGCTTCTGTCAGTTCAGAATGGCTTCACCATTATCAAGGCTCTTTATGGTTTTCCCAGAGAACCTACATAGCCGCCATGGGGAAACAGGGCCTATGACCCTGGCCAAAATGGTGCCCACCAGTCCAAACACGTGGAAGGGCACTGCCTCGGGAGCTGGTTGATTTAGGCCTGGGAGATAGCCCTGCCTTGTCCCGGCAGCCAAATGTTTCCCTTTTACCCTCCGTTCCCTTTGCCTTTCTCCTGGTTTTTAAAACAAGCTGCTTGAGCCCTATAACACTGAGCAGGACTTTTTTGTAACATTTAATTAAAATGTATCTGGCACCAAAATTATATATTATAAATATGACAATTTGGTTATATTTTTGAAAATTTGTACTTTTAAAATATACTTTGGTTGTTATATATATTGATAACAATGAAAGTAAAGAATAAAAACAAAAAAAATATTATTTCCTGCATTGAAAACTTCAGGTGTTCTAGGGTTAGTGTTCTACCAGTGTAGGTTTGTTCCTTGTTACTGGCTGGTTTTCCGTTGCTCAGTCTTAAGACAAAGGCGTTCGGAAGCCTAGCCTGGGTAACCCTTACTTTTCGGCTTTCAGTGGTGTTTCTTCACGCACTTTTGGGGACAGCTCTTAATATAGCTCAGCTGCCATGATGTTCCAGCCAGAAATTCCAATTTTCCTAAAGGTTCCCTGAGCTGCCAGATGCCCCTTCCCTTCAGAGATTTGAGAGTCTGCTCCTGCCAGCAGGCATCTTGGAAGGCTGTGGGGCCATCCCAAGCAGTGGTCCTCCTAGCTTATTGTCTAGAAAATGGTTGGACCTAAAGTCGCCCACAGTGACTGCTCTTTGACCCTTTGTCTATGGTGGGGGCACCTGTCAGAGGCATCAGTTTAATAGCACACCAGGGGTCTGCTCTGAAGCGGGGTTATTGACCTTGAGGCAGCAAGCTCTAAATAGCCTTGTTTTGTGCTTTCCAGATGGGACTTAGCAGCTTCATACTCAGGAATTGCCCCCTTGCATGAATCCTGTCCAATTGGGATAGAGTTGACACAGAGGCTAGACAAACAAAAGCTGATACACTATGCAACTTTATTTGAGAAAGGAGAATGGTGGTCAGAGAATGGCACACTTTTCCTTCCAACCCTGATTCACCTGGAACAGTTCTGTAGAGTGATGGGAAATGGGCGGAGATGCCAGAAGTTAGAGCATTTCTCCTTTTGAGGAGCAGTAGAGACCTTCATCCCCAGTGCACACAGGAACCCCTAAGGCAGGCGTCCTCAAACTGTGGCCCGTGGGGCACATGTGGCCTGACGACATTTATTCCACCCTCAGGGTGTTTTTGCTGCCTCTGCCTGTCCTGCTTAGCAGCCGGCTCGTGCAGTGTGCATAGGAACTTGTTCATAGGTTTTTAAAAATCTATAGTCTGACCCTCCAATGATCTGAGGGACAGAACTGGCCCCCTAGGTAAACAGTTTGAGGACCCCTGCCCTAAGGGATCCTGGACTTAGGGGTTACTATTCTCGCAGCCCTGACACACCCCTGATCATTCTACCCATAGTAGAGGCACCAGGGAAATTTGGTCCCTGGGTAATTTACCAGCCTTTTATTCAAATTGAAGCCAAGAAAATTAAAAATGACTTAGGCAGTTACTCTACTTTTGATTACTGTTGACTCCCCCTGTAGTACCCCAATATTACCATTTAACTCTATAACGCTGAGCATATTTCCATAACATATAAAGAAATGTATATATTAATAGATAGATAGATAAACAGACAGATAAATAGATAGATAACTTTGAAAATAAAGAATAAAAACAAAAACATTTTCCCAAAATTGAAAATTGAGCCATTATACGGTTAAAAAGGATGGGTCTTATCAGCAGGTGTAAGACCTTAGGATCATAAATGAAGCAGTGATCCCACTGCACCTAGTAGTGCCCAAACCCTGTGCCCTCCTAGGGAAATTGTGAATGCTTTAATCCCCGTTCCTGTACTTAGAGTGAACAAACACATGCCTGATAATCCTAAGTATACTTATTTCTTGTGACACTCACCTAACTTGAAGGGAACTACCTCCTCCGAATCTTAGACTTGTCTCACTTAAACTCTTCAACCTTTTGTCTTTTTGTTTGTTTTTCCAGAAGTTCTCAGGTTACCAAGGCCTCCAAACCAAGTGTGCCAGCTGTAGGACCACGATTTCCTGAACAACCTCAACTTTATCCATCCTGGGACCTGAGTGGACAATCCCTTCTGAGCCCCATTTGCCCCTTTTGCAGCAGGAAGTACTTAGAGATGTCGTCGCCCAGTACCCCAAAGATTTGGGTCCATACCTCTTCAGGGGGCAAATGTTAGGTAGCTATCCTAGGGACTGGGATGTCCATTATGCATGCCCAGAGGGCCAAGGTAGCAGCCCAAGAAGGAGTGGCACACTGTGCGTGCTCAGAGGTTCAGGTTTCCGGCCAGGAAGAGGAGGTACACCTGGGTGAGTGCTGCAACTTGATTGACCCACCAAGGCCAAGTAAATTAAATTCAGCTGCTGGGGTTGACCAGGGTTGCCCACCATGCCTCCCTAATGCTCATAAAACCCACTTGGATGACAATCAGGCTTCTACATGCATTCTTTCTCACGCAGAGCAGAGGACCAAGGTCTGTCTGTCCCCAGAGAGATCTGACAAACCCAGGAAGGCTCTTTGGAGGCAGCAGAACTGGACATGAATGGCTGGTGGATACTGTTCAGATGCAGGACTTTCTACTTAGAAGGGTCTAATCCAGCCTGAGATGATCCTTGAATGAGTCCTCTGCCCAGATCTTTTTTTTTTTTTTAACGTTTTATTAGGGGCTCATACAACACTAAACACATTCTATGCATACATCAGTTGTGTAAAGCACATTTGTACATTCATTTCCCTCATTCTCAAAATATCCACTCTCCACCCAAGCCCATGGCCTCAGCTCCTCATTCCCATCCCCACCCCCCATGTGCGCTACCCCTCGCTCATCAATCCTTGGTAATTTACTAATTTTTGTCATATCTTGCACTGTCTGATATCCCCCTTCACCCACTTTTCTGTTGAAGTAAAATGTACATCCTTGTAATCAGTTCCCCGTTTCCAAACTGCCCTCCCGCTTACCCTCTCAGTGTCTTCACTCATAATACTGGTCCTAAAGGACTCATCCACCCTGGATTCCCTGTGTTTCCAGTTGCTATCTGTACCAGTGTACATTATCTGGTCTAGCCAGATTTGTAAGGTAGAATTGGGGTCATGATAATGGGGGGAGAGAAAGCATTTAGCAACTGGAGGAAAGTTGTGTTTCATCATTGCTATCTCGTACCTAGTCTTGGCTCATCTCCTCTCTGAGACCCTTCTGTAAGGTATTGTCCAGTGGTCTGGAAATGGGCTTTGGGTCTCTACCAAGCACTCTTCTCATTCCCAATAAGATGTTTTTGTTCTGATGATGCCTGACACCTGATCCCTTCGAAACCTCGTGATCTCATAGGCTGGTGTGATTATTCCATGTGGGCTTTGTTGCTTCTGAGCTAGGTGGCCGCTTGTTTACATTCAAGCTTTTAAGACCTCAGACGCTATATCTTTTGACAGCTGGGCACCATCAGCTTTGTCTTCAGTGTACCTGTGGGGAAGGTGAGCACCATAGAATGCCAGTTTAATAGAACAAAGTATTCTTGCAATGAGGGAGTATTTGAGTGGAGGCCCAGAGTCCATCTGCTACCTTAATACGAAACCTATAAATACATGGACGTAGGTCTATTTCCCCATGCTCATATATGAATATATTTACATATGGACATACTTTTTAAAAGACCTCTATAACAGGCCCTTGCTTCCTCGCTTGCTCTTCTATTTCCCTTTCATTTTCCTCTTGTGCCCACTGCCATGCTCAGTCTTCCTTTGGGTTTCAGTAATTCTTCTTGGTTCCATTACCCTTGATCCCACCCTACCAGGCCTCCTACATCTACCTCACCACGGATATGCATGACTTCCTGTTCTCTTGTTTCTGGGTTTCTTAACACCGCTTCCTTTACGCCCACCTCCCTCTTTCCCATGCCCCACACCCCAGAAGTGTTGGTCCTGGGTTTTGTCCTCCAGATTGGACATCCAGCCTATCTAATTTAGACAGACCAGAAAAGGTAATAACATGCACAAAACCAAGACAAGCAACCCAAAAAAACCAAGACAACAAAAATCCAATGACACTAAAAGAAAACAAAACTAACCAAGAAAGAAAAGCTCATAGTTAGTACAAGGACTGTGTGGTGAACTTTAGGAGTGTTTTCCAGTCCAGTCTGTTGGGGCACCGAGCCCTGACCACAAAGTCCACCTTTGGTATTCCCCGGGGACTTTGATGCTCCGTTTTCTTTCTCTTCCGCTGCACTCCCTTAGTGTCATGCCTCGATGTAGCAAGATCAGTTCGGGCGCAGTTCCCACACTGTGTCTCCAGTGTTGTCCCCTCTAGGGCAATGGGACTTTGAGGGACGTTTCTCATCGTGGGGCTGCCCATGTGGTCTTTTCTGTGGACTGGCTTCTCTGATTGGGAACATCATCCTCAAGGTATAGTGGGCCAGGATGTGCTCCATTCTCCCCTCCTCCCCCTTGTTCTGCTCTGTGTTCTCTGATCAGATATGTCCCTCTCCGCGAGCTGCAGCTCCGGTGCCATCCTGTGAAATACAATCTTTGGGGGCTGCAAGGAGGTGGGAGGGGGGGCATCAGCTCAGATCTTTTGAGAGTCCAGGAGATATTGACTTCTCGATGGGCACAGTTCTGTGGGGCACCGTGCTCTTGGTCCAGACGCTGGTTGTGAATATGACTTTGTTGTTAACCAGTTTTTGTCTCTGGGTCAACTCCTGTGTGTTTTTGAGGGAGTTTTCTCATCTGGAAAGTAAATGTACTGGATTATCCAGAAGCCCATGTCAGCAAGTTATCGAGAGGGGTTAATCAGAGACTGTTTCATATAGTGTGTATCTGCGCGCTGCATTTGAGACCTGGGGTGGCAATTATGAGCTCAGAATAGAGATGGTGTCCAGTAGGTGACAGACGTGGCTCCATATTGAAACAGGAAGCCCACTGTGGAGATTTGGTCCTTCCGTTGATGGCCACCGGCCACCTAGTCTTCTCCTGCTATAACTGCTTCACTGACTCAGCAGCTGAGCCAGGAGCCAGTGCCATCATAACCAGGTGGCTAACTGGGAGAAAGGGCAGATAGATATTTGTTATCTTGTTGTCTTGGGAAGCCCACCTAACCTCCATGCAAACATTCTGGTGTGAGTTATCTGTGGAAGGAATCATAGGCTCACAGTAATACACATCTTTCTTTTTGTAAATGTGCCCGTATTCCTTTCTGAACCTGAGAAGGTGGCCCCTGTGTCCACCAAGAAATTTACTGCCTGGCCTATATGGAGTGTTAGCCTGGGTTTTGGCGGCGAAGTGAAACAGAGCCCTGACCCCTTCATGCAGCTCTTCAAGCCTTATTGTCTCTTGCTTGGGTCTTTCTCGTTGCAGATGAGGCCCGTCCACTCTTGTGGAGGGTCGTGGACCTCTCCTGGGGTTTTCAAGGCACTGATTTTTCCAGTGTCCTTCTTTCCTGCAGTAGGCACATTGATCCTTCCCCATCGCTTGGCAGTGCCCACAGGTTAGTCTCTCCGTGAGTGGGCCATGCTCTCCTTTTCCTGAGTCTCTGGGGTCTCTCATGGCAATTCCTAGTATTTTAGCTAGTTTCTTTGTCTCTGTCGTGCTAGGGTCATCTCGGTTGTTATATACTCAATGAACCACTTGTATCAAATCACTAAGATTTTTCCCTTGAACCCTTCCCACTTCTTTTTCAGGTCTGAGGCAGACTGACTGAGTCATAAAGGCAATATTTATTGCCCTCCTGTTCTCGGGGCCTCCGGGCTGTTAGGGGTATAAAGCCTGTAGGTTTCCATCAACCACTCTAGAAAGGCAGGCGGACATTCTCTTAGCCTGAAAATTCTCACTGACCTTAGATAAATTTATAGGTTTCCTAGCTCTTCCGCAGAGGGTCATGTAAGAGCAATGGGTGATACCTGGTAAAGCCCTCTGGGCCTTGCTAGGAATTGAGATCCCACATTGTTGGTGTAGTGGCCAAAAGAGTTTCTCTCAAGTGGGGAGTGCCCGCTCGCTGACCATCAGGTTCACTGACTGCTTACTGGGCCTCTGTCTGGAAGGGCTGCCCTCCTCCGTTGTGAACAGCACCTGGAGAAGTTGTTGGCAAGCATTCCAGGTGGGCTGATGAGTATGGAAGTCATACCAGTACTAGTGTGTGGGGGGGCTGCTTGTTAAGGGTGGGGGTGAGATTGGGGGGCCGGTGGGGGAGGGAGTGACTCAATAAGGGCCTGTTAGAAGTTTTCTATTTCTGGACCCTAGAAACCTTATAGGGCGGGGGTTGAAAGAAAGGGTTTGAAGCCAGCTCTCCCACTCCCAGAGTTCTCCTGCAAAATGGGATAAAGCCGATTAGGGGAGAGTGATGGGGAGGGGAGGGGAGGGGAAGGGTGGGGGAGGGATGGGGGAGGGGAGGGGTGAGGGAGGGGAGGGGTGGGGGAGGGTGATGGGGAGGGATGGCCTCCACCTATGTGGTTTTGGGAACTTGGACCATTTGTTTTTCCGGTCCTTCCATGTTTCCTGAAACCATGGAAACAAGGGCCCTTTCTTTGCGGGAGGGAGTAAGTCTTTTATATTTGCAGGCTTCTTAGTGGCAATGTCAGCCCACACTTGAAGTAACGGGATCAGATCGGGATATCCTGGTTCCCTTTAACCATAACTATGAACTCTTAGTAATAGGGGATGGGAAAACTAGTCTTGCGTGGGTCAATCAGGGACTCCTTCTGCCCCATCACTTTTAAACAAATTGTAGAGTCTCCAAGCTTTTGGGTTGAAACCACATCCTCTTGGTGAATGCCGAGAGCAGGGGTCCTCAAACTACAACCTGTGGGCCACATGCAGACAGCCGAGGACGCTGATCCTTTCTGTCGGGTGTATGTGCCCCATTTATTTTTTTTTTGAACTTCAAATCAAGATGTGCAGTGTGCACATGAATTTGTTCGTAATATTTGATTTTTGAAACTATAGTCTTTCCTTCAAAAGGCCTGAGGGATAGTGAACTGGCCCCCTGGGTAAACAGTTTAAGGACCCCTGTCCTAAGGTATCCTGGACTTAGGGGTTATTAATCTCCCAGCCCTGAAACATCCCTGAACATTCTACCCGTTGTAGGAGGCACCATGGGAATTTGGACCCCGGGTAATTTACAAGTCTTTACTCCAATTGAACCCAAGAAAATTCAAAATGGCTTAGGCAGGTACTCTATTTTGGTCACATTTGACTCGTCCTGCACTAGCCCACTATTTCCATTTAACTCTATAACGCGAAGCATGATGTTTTCATAACATTAAAAAATGTATATATTAATACATATATATATATTTATAACTATGAAAGACCACAACAAAAAGAAAATTTTTCCAAAAATTAAAATTGAAGCGTTATAGGGTTAAAAAGAAGGATGGGTCTTATCAGCGGGTCCAAGACCTTAGCATCATAAATGAATCAGTGATCCGACTGCACCTAGTAGTGCCCAAACCTGTGCCCTCCTAGGGGAAAGTGTGAATGCTTTTATCCCTCTTCCTGTACTTCCAATGAACAAACACACATGTCTGGTAATCCTAAGATTATTTTTGTTTCCTGTGACACTCACCTAATTTCAAGGCCACTGCCACCTCACAAGCTTAGCCTTGTCGTAGTCAAACTGTTCACCTTTTAGACCGTTTGTTTTTCTCAGAAGTTATCGGGTGATTAAAGCTTCTGAACCAAGTGTGCCAGGTCCACGACTACCATCTCCTGGACCACCTCAACCTTATCCATCCTGGATAAAGTTGCCCTCAATGGACAACCCCTCCCAGCAGTGTAGGAAGGGTATGGACCCAAAGCCCCACCTCGCCCCTTTTGCCAGCAGGAAGCAGCTAGAGATGTCGTCGCCCAGTACCCCCAAAGATTTGGGTCCATATCTCTTCAGGGGGGCAAATGTTAGGTAGCTATACTAGGGACTGGGGCATCCGTTATGCATGCCCATAGGGCCAAGATAAGAGCCCAGTTAGGAGAGGCACCCTGTGCATGCTCAGAGGTCCAGATTTCTGGCCATGAAGGGGAGGTCACCTGGGTGGTTCCTGTACCTGGATTGACCAATCTAGGCCATGTAAATTCAATTCAGCCACTGGGGTCGGCCAGACTTGCCCACCACGCCTCCCTACGCTCATAAAACTCTCTTGAGTGCAGACCAGGCTTCTGCATGATTTCTCTCTCACTCAGGAAGGCTCTTTGGAGGCAGCTGTGCTGCACATGAGTGGCTGGTGGATACTGTTCAGATGCATGGCTTTCTGCTTGCAAGGGTTTTTGTCTCAGCTGACTGTAAGGGAGGAGGTAGTACGTCTGGATCACAGAGTATCCATGTCCACAAACGAGGCTGCTCATTCCACAGTCCTGGAAGTGCTTTATGAAAACCCTCTGCTTTGCAATGTCACTCTTTGTAGATTAGAGTGGGAGGGGCTGGGACCAAGGTATGCTGCCTCTTACTCCCAGTTGCAGGTTTCTGGATGCTGATTGTAGCTCTTACAGCATCAGTTAGTGGGCTTGTTGTCTGCCTCAGGCTTTGTTCACGGAGATCCTCCAGCTAGTTGGTGGTGTGTGCGCATGAGCAGAGACTTCCTGCCAATCCCCCATGAGTAGTAGAGCTCCCATGGTGTGGACTCCATGAAAGCCTTGCCCCAGGCAGCATGCTTACAAAGGAGGGTGGGCCCTGCAGGACAGAGGACCATTCCCCCTGTGGAATGGCCTCAGAGATCCACCTCCCTCTCTGGCCAGCTGCTGGGGCTGTGGGTCCTAAGCATCATGGCTGACTCAATAATAGACACAGGGTGAGGCGACTCCAGTAGCTGTTTTGACTGGTCTAATCCAGCCTGAGATCATCCTTGCATGAGCCCCTGCCAAGATTATTTTTGTTTCTTTTATGATCTTTTCATTAGTGGCTCCTACAACACTAACCACCATCCATAAATACATCATCTGTTTGAAGCCCATCTGTACATTAATTGCCCTCCTTATTCACAAAATATCCACTCTCCACCCAAGCCCCTGGCCTCAGCTCCTCATTTTTCCCCCCTCAATGCCCGCCACCCATCCCTCATCAATCCTTGGAAATGTACTAATTCTTTTGTCATATTTTCACCCACCTTTCTTTTGAGGTCAATGAAGATCCTTGTAATCGGTTCCCACTTTCCATCCTGCCCTTCCTCCACCCTCCCAGTATCTCCACTCATAACACTGGTAAAGGGCCCATCCACTCTGGATTCCCCGTGTTTGAAATTCCTATCGGTACTAGAATACCTTCTCTAGTTTGGCCAGATTAGTATGGTAGAACTGGGATCATGATAGTGGGGCAAGAGAAAGCATTAAGAACTAGAGGAAAGTTGTGTTTCATCTTTGCTGTCTCATACCCTGTATTCTTTAATCTCCACTCTGAGATCCTTCTGTAAGGGGATGTCCAGTGCACTGCAAATAGGTTTTGGGTCTATACCCGGCAGTCCCCTCTCATTCTCCATGATAAGATTTTTTTGTTCTCATGATACCTGTTGCCTTATCCCTTTAAAACTTTGTGATCACACAGGCTGGTATGCTTTCTCCATGTGGGCTCTGTTGCTTCAGAGCCAGATGGCTGTTTCTTTACCCTCAGGCCTTTAAGACCCCACACGCTATATCTTTAGGTAGCTGGACACCATCGGCTTTCTTCACCACATTTGCTTATGCAGCCGCTTTGTGGTCAGTGATTGTGTAGGGAAGGTGAGCATCTTAGAATGCCAATTTAATAGAACAGTGTTATTGCAATGAGGGAGTCCTTGAGCGGAGGCCCTATGTCCATCTGCTACCTTAATACTAAATCTATAAACATATGGACATAGATCTATTTCCCCATGCCCCTTTGTAAATATATGTACATATGTACATGCCTTTATTTAGACGTCTATAACTGGCCCTTGCTTCCCAGCTCACTCTTCTATACTCTTTGATTTTCCTCTTGTGCCCACTGACATGCTCAGTCTTCCTTTGGGTTTCAGTAATTCCTCTTGGTTACATTACCTTTGATCACGCCCTACCAGGCCTCCTACATCCCCCTCACTATCGTTTTCCATCACTTGTTGTACCCTTGTCTCTGGGTTTCTTTACAGCACTTCCTTTCCCCCCACCGTGCTCACTCCCATGCCCAATGGAAAGGGCCGGTCACATGTTTACTCCTCCAGATTGTTCATCCAGCCTCTCTTAATTAGACAGACCTGTAAAGGTAATAACATGCACAAAACAAGACTGAGCTAAACCAAGCAGCAAAAAGAAAAAAAAAACAAACAAAAATGAAAACAAAACCCAACCCAAATCCAATGACACTAAAAGAAAACAACACTAACCAGAAAGAAAAGTACAAGGACTGTGTGGTGAACTTTAGGAGTGTTTTCCAGTCCAGTCTGTGGGGGCACCGAACCCTGACCACAAAGTCCACCTTTGGCATTCCCCGGGGACTTTGATGCTCCGTTTTCTTACTCTTCCGCTGCATTCTCTTAGTGTCATGCATCGAAGTGGCAGGATCAGTTCGGGCGCAGTTCCCACACTGTGTGTCCAGTGTTGTCCCCTCTAAGGCTATGGGTCTTTGAGGGACGTTTCTCATCGTGGGGCTGCCCATGTGGTCTTCTCTGTGGATTGGCTTCTCTGATTGGGAACATCATCCTCAAGGTGTATTGGGCCAGGGTGTGCTCCATTCTCCCCTCCTCCCCCTTGTTCTGCCCTGTGTTCACTGATCAGATATGTCCCTCTCCGCGAGCTGCAGATCCGGTGCCATCCTGTGAAATACAATCTTTTGGGGCTGCAAGGATGTGGGGGGGTGGGTATCAGCTCAGATCTTTTGAGAGTCCAGGAGATATTGACTTCTCGATGGGCACAGTTCTGTGGGGCACCGTGCTCTTGGTCCAGACGCTGGTTGTGAATATGACTTTGTTGTTAACCAGTTGTGTGTCTCTGGGTCAACTCCCATTAATTTTTGAGTGAGTTTTCTAATCTGCAAAGTAAATGTACAGGATTATCCAGACTCCCATGTCAGCAAGTTATCGAGAGGGGTTAATCAGAGACTGTTTCATATAGTGTGTACCTGCGCGCCGCATTCTAGACCTGCGATGGCAATTATGAGCTCAGGATAGAGATGGTGTCCAGCAGGTAACATACGTGGCTCCATATTGAAACAGGAAGCCCACTGTGGAGATTTGGTCCTTCTGTTGATGGCCACCGGCCACCTAGTCTTCTCCTGCTATAACTGCTTCACTGGCTCAGCAGCTGAGCCAGAAGCCAGTGATATCATAACCAGGTGGCTAACTGGGCCAAAGGGCTGATAGATATTTGTTATTTTGTTGTCTTGGGAAACCCACCTACCCTCCATGCAAACCTTCTGGTGTGAGTTATCTGTGGAAGGAATCATAGGCTCACAGTAATTCACATCTTTCTTCTTGAAAATGTGCCCATATTCCTTTCTGAACCTGACAAGGTGGCCCCTGTGTCCACCAAGAAATTTACTGCCTGGCCTCCTACTTGGAGAGTTAGCCTGGGCTTTTGGCGGCGAAGTGAAACAGAGCCCTGACCCCTTCATTGAGCTTCTTCAAGCATTATTGTCTCTTGCTTGGGTCTTTCTACGTGCAGATGAGGCCCATCCACTCTAGTGGAGGGTCGTGCACCTCTCCTGGGGTTTTCAAGGCACTGATTTTTCCAGTGTCCTTCTTTCCTGCAGTAGGCACATTGGTCCTTCCCCATGGCTTGGCGGTGCCCACAGGTTAGTCTCTCCGTGAGTGGGCCATGCTCTCCTTTTCCTGAGTCTCTGGGGTCTCTCATGGCAATTCCTAGTATTTTAGCTAGCTTCGTTGTCTCTGTCGTGCTAGGGTCATCTCTGTTGTTATACACTCAATGAGCCACTTGTACCAAATCGCTAAGATTTTTCCCTTCAAACCCTTCCCACTTCTTTGTCATGTCTGAGGCAGACTGACTGAGTAATAAAGGCAATACTTATTGCCCTCCTGTTTTCAGTGCCTCCGGGCCGTTAGGGGTATAAAGCCCGTAGGCTTCCCTCAGCCACTCTAGAAAGGCAGGCGGATATTCTCTTATAGGAACCTGAAAATTCTCACTGACCTTAGATAAATTCATAGGTTTCCTAGCTCTTCTGCAGAGGGTCATGTAAGAGCAATGGTTGATACCTGGTAAAGTCCTCTGGGCCTTGCTAGGAATTGAGATCCCACATTGTTGGTGTAGTGGCCAAAAGAGTTTCTCCCAAGTGGGGAGTGCCCGCTCGCTGACCATCAGGTTCACTGACTGCTTACTGGGCCTCTGTCTGGAAGGGCTACCCTCCTCCGTTGTGAACAGCACCTGGAGAAGTTGTTGGCAAGCATTCCAGGTGGGCTGATGAGTATGGAAGTCATACCAGTACTAGTGTGTGTGGGGGGCTGCTTGTTAGGGGTGGGGGTGAGTTTGGGGGGCCGGTGGGGGAGGGAGTGACTCAATAAGGGCCTGTTAGAAGTTTTCTATTTCTGGACCCTAGAAACCTTATAGGGCGGGGGTTGAAAGAAAGGGTTTGAAGCCAACTCTCCCACTCCCAGAGTTCTCCTGCAAAATGGGATAAAGCCGATTAGGGGAGAGTGATGGGGAGGGGAGGGGAGGGGAGGGGTGGGGGAGGGGAGAGGGAGGGCAGGGGTGGGGGAGGGTGATGTGGAGGGATGGCCTCCACCTATGTGGTTTTGGGAACTTGGACCGTTTGTTTTTCCGGTCCTTCCATGTTTCCTGAAACCTTGGAAACAAGGGCCCTTTCTTTGCGGGAGGGAGTAAGTCTTTTATATTTGCAGGCTTCTTAGTGGCAATGTCAGCCCACACTTGAAGTAACGGGATCAGATCGGGATATCCTGGTTCCCTTTAAACATAACTATGAACTCTTAGTAATAGGGGGTGGGAAAACTAGTCTTGCGTGGGTCAATCAGGGACTCCTTCTGCCCCATCACTTTTAAACAAATTGTAGAGTCTCCAAGCTTTTGGGTTGAAACCACATCCTCTTGGTGAATGCCGAGAGCAGGGGTCCTCAAACTACAACCTGTGGGCCACATGCAGACAGCCGAGGACGTTGATCCTTTCTGCCGGGTGTATGTGCCCCATTTATTTTTTTTTTTGAACTTCAAATCAAGATTTGCAGTGTGCACATGAATTTGTTCGTAATATTTGTTTTTTTAAACTATAGTCTTTCCTTCAAAAGGCCTGAGGGATAGTGAACTGGCCCCCTGGGTAAACAGTTTAAGGACCCCTGCCCTAAGGTATCCTGGACTTAGGGGTTATTAATCTCCCAGCCCTGAAACATCCCTGAACATTCTACCCGTTGTAGGAGGCACCATGGGAATTTGGACCCCGGGTAATTTACAAGCCTTTACTCCAATTGAACCCACGAAAATTCAAAATGGCTTAGGCATTTACTCTATTTTGGTCACTTTTGACTCGTCCTGCACTAGCCCATTATTTCCATTTAACTCTATAACGCGAAGCATGATGTTTTCATAACATTAAAAATGTATATATTAATACATATATATATATATTTATAACTATGAAAGTCCACAACAAAAAGAAAATTTTTTCCCAAAATTAAAATTGAAGCGTTATAGGGTTAAAAAGAAGGATGGGTCTTATCAGCGGGTCCAAGACCTTAGCATCATAAATGAATCAGTGATCCGACTGCACCTAGTAGTGCCCAAACCTGTGCCCTCCTA
Organism: Tenrec ecaudatus; assembly: GCF_050624435.1. Classification (NCBI taxonomy): domain Eukaryota; kingdom Metazoa; phylum Chordata; class Mammalia; order Afrosoricida; family Tenrecidae; genus Tenrec; species Tenrec ecaudatus. The sequence goes on from NW_027457703.1 coordinate 27,120, forward strand.
GGGGAAAGTGTGAATGCTTTTATCCCTCTTCCTGTACTTCCAATGAACAAACACACATGTCTGGTAATCCTAAGATTATTTTTGTTTCCTGTGACACTCACCTAATTTCAAGGCCACTGCCACCTCACAAGCTTAGCCTTGTCGTAGTCAAACTGTTCACCTTTTAGACCGTTTGTTTTTCTCAGAAGTTATCGGGTGATTAAAGCTTCTGAACCAAGTGTGCCAGGTCCACGACTACCATCTCCTGGACCACCTCAACCTTATCCATCCTGGATAAAGTTGCCCTCAATGGACAAACCCTCCCAGCAGTGTAGGAAGGGTATGGACCCAAAGCCCCACCTCGCCCCTTTTGCCAGCAGGAAGCAGCTAGAGATGTCGTCGCCCAGTACCCCCAAAGATTTGGGTCCATATCTCTTCAGGGGGGCAAATGTTAGGTAGCTATACTAGGGACTGGGGCATCCGTTATGCATGCCCATAGGGCCAAGATAAGAGCCCAGTTAGGAGAGGCACCCTGTGCATGCTCAGAGGTCCAGATTTCTGGCCATGAAGGGGAGGTCACCTGGGTGGTTCCTGTACCTGGATTGACCAATCTAGGCCATGTAAATTCAATTCAGCCACTGGGGTTGGCCAGACTTGCCCACCACGCCTCCCTAACGCTCATAAAACTCTCTTGAGTGCAGACCAGGCTTCTGCATGATTTCTCTCTCACTCAGGAAGGCTCTTTGGAGGCAGCTGTGCTGCACATGAGTGGCTGGTGGATACTGTTCAGATGCATGGCTTTCTGCTTGCAAGGGTTTTTGTCTCAGCTGACTGTAAGGGAGGAGGTAGTACGTCTGGATCACAGAGTATCCATGTCCACAAACGAGGCTGCTCATTCCACAGTCCTGGAAGTGCTTTATGAAAACCCTCTGCTTTGCAATGTCACTCCTTGTAGATTAGAGTGGGAGGGGCTGGGACCAAGGTATGCTGCCTCTTACTCCCAGTTGCAGGTTTCTGGATGCTGATTGTATCTCTTACAGCATCAGTTAGTGGGCTTGTTGTCTGCCTCAGGCTTTGTTCACGGAGATCCTCCAGCTAGTTGGTGGTGTGTGCGCATGAGCAGAGGCTTCCTGCCAATCCCCCATGAGTAGTAGAGCTCCCATGGTGTGGACTCCATGAAAGCCTTGCCCCAGGCAGCATGCTTACAAAGGAGGGTGGGCCCTGCAGGACAGAGGACCATTCCCCCTGTGGAATGGCCTCAGAGATCCACCTCCCTCTCTGGCCAGCTGCTGGGGCTGTGGGTCCTAAGCATCATGGCTGACTCAGTAATAGACACAGGGTGAGGCGACTCCAGTAGCTGTTTTGACTGGTCTAATCCAGCCTGAGATCATCCTTGCATGAGCCCTCTGCCAAGATTATTTTTGTTTCTTTTATGATCTTTTCATTAGTGGCTCCTACAACACTAACCACAATCCATAAATACATCATCTGTTTGAAGCACATCTGTACATTAATTGCCCTCCTTATTCACAAAATATCCACTCTCCACCCAAGCCCCTGGCCTCATCTCCTTATTTTTCCCCCCTCAATGCCCGCCACCCATCCCTCATCAATCCTTGGAAATGTACTAATTCTTTTGTCATATTTTCACCCACCTTTCTTTTGAGGTCAATGAAGATCCTTGTAATCGGTTCCCACTTTCCATCCTGCCCTTCCTCCACCCTCCCAGTATCTCCACTCATAACACTGGTAAAGGGCCCATCCACTCTGGATCCCCCGTGTTTGAAATTCCTATCGGTACTAGAATACCTTCTCTAGTTTGGCCAGATTAGTATGGTAGAACTGGGATCATGATAGTGGGGCAAGAGAAAGCATTAAGAACTAGAGGAAAGTTGTGTTTCATCTTTGCTGTCTCATACCCTGTATTCTTTAATCTCCACTCTGAGATCCTTCTGTAAGGGGATGTCCAGTGCACTGCAAATAGGTTTTGGGTCTATACCCGGCAGTCCCCTCTCATTCTCCATGATAAGATTTTTTTGTTCTCATGATGCCTGTTGCCTTATCCCTTTAAAACTTTGTGATCACACAGGCTGGTATGCTTTCTCCATGTGGGATCTGTTGCTTCAGAGCCAGATGGCTGTTTCTTTACCCTCAGGCCTTTAAGACCCCACACGCTATATCTTTAGGTAGCTGGACACCATCGGCTTTCTTCACCACATTTGCTTATGCAGCCACTTTGTGGTCAGTGATTGTGTAGGGAAGGTGAGCATCTTAGAATGCCAATTTAATAGAACAGTGTTATTGCAATGAGGGAGTCCTTGAGCGGAGGCCCTATGTCCATCTGCTACCTTAGTACTAAATCTATAAACATATGGACATAGATCTATTTCCCCATGCCCCTTTGTAAATATATGTACATATGTACATGCCTTTATTTAGACGTCTATAACTGGCCCTTGCTTCCCAGCTCACTCTTCTATACTCTTTGATTTTCCTCTTGTGCCCACTGACATGCTCAGTCTTCCTTTGGGTTTCAGTAATTCCTCTTGGTTACATTACCTTTGATCACGCCCTACCAGGCCTCCTACATCCCCCTCACTACCGTTTTCCATCACTTGTTGTACCCTTGTCTCTGGGTTTCTTTACACCACTTCCTTTCCCCCCACCGTGCTCACTCCCATGCCCAATGGAAAGGGCCGGTCACATGTTTACTCCTCCAGATTGTTCATCCAGCCTCTCTTAATTAGACAGACCTGTAAAGGTAATAACATGCACAAAACAAGACTGAGCTAAACCAAGCAGCAAAAAGAAAAAAAAAACAAACAAAAATGAAAACAAAACCCAACCCAAATCCAATGACACTAAAAGAAAACAACACTAACCAGAAAGAAAAGTACAAGGACTGTGTGGTGAACTTTAGGAGTGTTTTCCAGTCCAGTCTGTGGGGGCACCGAACCCTGACCACAAAGTCCACCTTTGGCATTCCCCGGGGACTTTGATGCTCCGTTTTCTTACTCTTCCGCTGCACTCTCTTAGTGTCATGCATCGAAGTGGCAGGATCAGTTCGGGCGCAGTTCCCACACTGTGTGTCCAGTGTTGTCCCCTCTAAGGCTATGGGTCTTTGAGGGACGTTTCTCATCGTGGGGCTGCCCATGTGGTCTTCTCTGTGGATTGGCTTCTCTGATTGGGAACATCATCCTCAAGGTGTATTGGGCCAGGATGTGCTCCATTCTCCCCTCCTCCCCCTTGTTCTGCCCTGTGTTCTCTGATCAGATATGTCCCTCTCCGCGAGCTGCAGATCCGGTGCCATCCTGTGAAATACAATCTTTTGGGGCTGCAAGGATGTGGGGGGGTGGGTATCAGCTCAGATCTTTTGAGAGTCCAGGAGATATTGACTGCTCGATGGGCACAGTTCTGTGGGGCACCGTGCTCTTGGTCCAGACGCTGGTTGTGAATATGACTTTGTTGTTAACCAGTTGTGTGTCTCTGGGTCAACTCCCGTGTGTTTTTGAGTGAGTTTTCTAATCTGCAAAGTAAATGTACAGGATTATCCAGACTCCCATGTCAGCAAGTTATCGAGAGGGGTTAATCAGAGACTGTTTCATATAGTGTGTACCTGCGTGCCGCATTCTAGACCTGCGATGGCAATTATGAGCTCAGGATAGAGATGGTGTCCAGCAGGTAACATACGTGGCTCCATATTGAAACAGGAAGCCCACTGTGGAGATTTGGTCCTTCCGTTGATGGCCACCGGCCACCTAGTCTTCTCCTGCTATAAGTGCTTCACTGGCTCAGCAGCTGAGCCAGAAGCCAGTGATATCATAACCAGGTGGCTAACTGGGCCAAAGGGCTGATAGATATTTGTTATTTTGTTGTCTTGGGAAACCCACCTACCCTCCATGCAAACCTTCTGGTGTGAGTTATCTGTGGAAGGAATCATAGGCTCACAGTAATTCACATCTTTCTTCTTGAAAATGTGCCCATATTCCTTTCTGAACCTGACAAGGTGGCCCCTGTGTCCACCAAGAAATTTACTGCCTGGCCTCCTACTTGGAGAGTTAGCCTGGGCTTTTGGCGGCGAAGTGAAACAGAGCCCTGACCCCTTCATTGAGCTTCTTCAAGCATTATTGTCTCTTGCTTGGGTCTTTCTACGTGCAGATGAGGCCCATCCACTCTAGTGGAGGGTCGTGCACCTCTCCTGGGGTTTTCAAGGCACTGATTTTTCCAGTGTCCTTCTTTCCTGCAGTAGGCACATTGGTCCTTCCCCATGGCTTGGCGGTGTCCACAGGTTAGTCTCTCCGTGAGTGGGCCATGCTCTCCTTTTCCTGAGTCTCTGGGGTCTCTCATGGCAATTCCTAGTATTTTAGCTAGCTTCTTTGTCTCTGTCATGCTAGGGTCATCTCTGTTGTTATACACTCAATGAGCCACTTGTACCAAATCGCTAAGATTTTTCCCTTCAAACCCTTCCCACTTCTTTGTCATGTCTGAGGCAGACTGACTGAGTAATAAAGGCAATACTTATTGCCCTCCTGTTTTCAGTGCCTCCGGGCCGTTAGGGGTATAAAGCCCGTAGGCTTCCCTCAGCCACTCTAGAAAGGCAGGCGGATATTCTCTTATAGGAACCTGAAAATTCTCACTGACCTTAGATAAATTCATAGGTTTCCTAGCTCTTCTGCAGAGGGTCATGTAAGAGCAATGGTTGATACCTGGTAAAGTCCTCTGGGCCTTGCTAGGAATTGAGATCCCACATTGTTGGTGTAGTGGCCAAAAGAGTTTCTCTCAAGTGGGGAGTGCCCGCTCGTTGACCATCAGGTTCACTGACTGCTTACTGGGCCTCTGTCTGGAAGGGCTACCCTCCTCCGTTGTGAACAGCACCTGGAGAAGTTGTTGGCAAGCATTCCAGGTGGGCTGATGAGTATGGAAGTCATGCCAGTACTAGTGTGTGTGGGGGGCTGCTTGTTAGGGGTGGGGGTGAGTTTGGGGGGCCGGTGGGGGAGGGAGTGACTCAATAAGGGCCTGTTAGAAGTTTTCTATTTCTGGACCCTAGAAACCTTATAGGGCGGGGGTTGAAAGAAAGGGTTTGAAGCCAGCTCTCCCACTCCCAGAGTTCTCCTGCAAAATGGGATAAAGCCGATTAGGGGAGAGTGATGGGGAGGGGAGGGGAGGGGAGGGGTGGGGGAGTGATGGGGGAGGGGAGGGCTGAGGGAGGGGAGGGGTGGGGGAGGGTGATGGGGAGGGATGGCCTCCACCTATGTGGTTTTGGGAACTTGGACCGTTTGTTTTTCCGGTCCTTCCATGTTTCCTGAAACCTTGGAAACAAGGGCCCTTTCTTTGCGGGAGGGAGTAAGTCTTTTATATTTGCAGGCTTCTTAGTGGCAATGTCAGCCCACACTTGAAGTAACGGGATCAGATCGGGATATCCTGGTTCCCTTTAACCATAACTATGAACTCTTAGTAACAGGGGATGGGAAAACTAGTCTTGCGTGGGTCAATCAGGGACTCCTTCTGCCCCATCACTTTTAAACAAATTGTAGAGTCTCCAAGCTTTTGGGTTGAAACCACATCCTCTTGGTGAATGCCGAGAGCAGGGGTCCTCAAACTACAACCTGTGGGCCACATGCAGACAGCCGAGGACGTTGATCCTTTCTGCCGGGTGTATGTGCCCCATTTATTTTTTTTTGAACTTCAAATCAAGATGTGCAGTGTGCACATGAATTTGTTCGTAATATTTGTTTTTTTAAACTATAGTCTTTCCTTCAAAAGGCCTGAGGGATAGTGAACTGGCCCCCTGGGTAAACAGTTTAAGGACCCCTGCCCTAAGGTATCCTGGACTTAGGGGTTATTAATCTCCCAGCCCTGAAACATCCCTGAACATTCTACCCGTTGTAGGAGGCACCATGGGAATTTGGACCCCGGGTAATTTACAAGCCTTTACTCCAATTGAACCCAAGAAAATTCAAAATGGCTTAGGCAGTTACTCTATTTTGGTCACTTTTGACTCGTCCTGAACTAGCCCATTATTTCCATTTAACTCTATAACGCGAAGCATGATGTTTTCATAACATTAAAAATGTATATATTAATACATATATATATATATATTTATAACTATGAAAGTCCACAACAAAAAGAAAATTTTTTCCCAAAATTAAAATTGAAGCGTTATAGGGTTAAAAAGAAGGATGGGTCTTATCAGCGGGTCCAAGACCTTAGCATCATAAATGAATCAGTGATCCGACTGCACCTAGTAGTGCCCAAACCTGTGCCCTCCTAGGGGAAAGTGTGAATGCTTTTATCCCTCTTCCTGTACTTCCAATGAACAAACACACATGTCTGGTAATCCTAAGATTATTTTTGTTTCCTGTGACACTCACCTAATTTCAAGGCCACTGCCACCTCACAAGCTTAGCCTTGTCGTAGTCAAACTGTTCACCTTTTAGACCGTTTGTCTTTCTCAGAAGTTATCGGGTGATTAAAGCTTCTGAACCAAGTGTGCCAGGTCCACGACTACCATCTCCTGGACCACCTCAACCTTATCCATCCTGGATAAAGTTGCCCTCAATGGACAACCCCTCCCAGCAGTGTAGGAAGGGTATGGACCCAAAGCCCATCCTCGCCCCTTTTGCCAGCAGGAAGCAGCTAGAGATGTCGTCGCCCAGTACCCCCAAAGATTTGGGTCCATATCTCTTCAGGGGGGCAAATGTTAGGTAGCTATACTAGGGACTGGGGCATCCGTTATGCATGCCCATAGGGCCAAGATAAGAGCCCAGTTAGGAGAGGCACCCTGTGCATGCTCAGAGGTCCAGATTTCTGGCCATGAAGGGGAGGTCACCTGGGTGGTTCCTGTACCTGGATTGACCAATCTAGGCCATGTAAATTCAATTCAGCCACTGGGGTCGACCAGACTTGCCCACCACGCCTCCCTAACGCTCATAAAACTCTCTTGAGTGCAGACCGGGCTTCTGCATGATTTCTCTCTCACTCAGGAAGGCTCTTTGGAGGCAGCTGTGCTGCACATAAATGGCTGGTGGATACTGTTCAGATGCATGGCTTTCTGCTTGCAAGGGTTTTTGTCTCAGCTGACTGTAAGGGAGGAGGTAGTACGTCTGGATCACAGAGTATCCATGTCCACAAACGAGGCTGCTCATTCCACAGTCCTGGAAGTGCTTTATGAAAACCCTCTGCTTTGCAATGTCACTCCTTGTAGATTAGAGTGGGAGGGGCTGGGACCAAGGTATGCTGCCTCTTACTCCCAGTTGCAGGTTTCTGGATGCTGATTGTATCTCTTACAGCATCAGTTAGTGGGCTTGTTGTCTGCCTCAGGCTTTGTTCACGGAGATCCTCCAGCTAGTTGGTGGTGTGTGCGCATGAGCAGAGGCTTCCTGCCAATCCCCCATGAGTAGTAGAGCTCCCATGGTGTGGACTCCATGAAAGCCTTGCCCCAGGCAGCATGCTTACAAAGGAGGGTGGGCCCTGCAGGACAGAGGACCATTCCCCCTGTGGAATGGCCTCAGAGATCCACCTCCCTCTCTGGCCAGCTGCTGGGGCTGTGGGTCCTAAGCATCATGGCTGACTCAGTAATAGACACAGGGTGAGGCGACTCCAGTAGCTGTTTTGACTGGTCTAATCCAGCCTGAGATCATCCTTGCATGAACCCTCTGCCAAGATTATTTTTGTTTCTTTTATGATCTTTTCATTAGTGGCTCCTACAACACTAACCACAATCCATAAATACATCATCTGTTTGAAGCACATCTGTACATTAATTGCCCTCCTTATTCACAAAATATCCACTCTCCACCCAAGCCCCTGGCCTCATCTCCTTATTTTTCCCCCCTCAATGCCCGCCACCCATCCCTCATCAATCCTTGGAAATGTACTAATTCTTTTGTCATATTTTCACCCACCTTTCTTTTGAGGTCAATGAAGATCCTTGTAATCGGTTCCCACTTTCCATCCTGCCCTTCCTCCACCCTCCCAGTATCTCCACTCATAACACTGGTAAAGGGCCCATCCACTCTGGATCCCCCGTGTTTGAAATTCCTATCGGTACTAGAATACCTTCTCTAGTTTGGCCAGATTAGTATGGTAGAACTGGGATCATGATAGTGGGGCAAGAGAAAGCATTAAGAACTAGAGGAAAGTTGTGTTTCATCTTTGCTGTCTCATACCCTGTATTCTTTAATCTCCACTCTGAGATCCTTCTGTAAGGGGATGTCCAGTGCACTGCAAATAGGTTTTGGGTCTATACCCGGCAGTCCCCTCTCATTCTCCATGATAAGATTTTTTTGTTCTCATGATGCCTGTTGCCTTATCCCTTTAAAACTTTGTGATCACACAGGCTGGTATGCTTTCTCCATGTGGGATCTGTTGCTTCAGAGCCAGATGGCTGTTTTTTTACCCTCAGGCCTTTAAGACCCCACACGCTATATCTTTAGGTAGCTGGACACCATCGGCTTTCTTCACCACATTTGCTTATGCAGCCGCTTTGTGGTCAGTGATTGTGTAGGGAAGGTGAGCATCTTAGAATGCCAATTTAATAGAACAGTGTTATTGCAATGAGGGAGTCCTTGAGCGGAGGCCCTATGTCCATCTGCTACCTTAATACTAAATCTATAAACATATGGACATAGATCTATTTCCCCATGCCCCTTTGTAAATATATGTACATATGTACATGCCTTTATTTAGACGTCTATAACTGGCCCTTGCTTCCCAGCTCACTCTTCTATACTCTTTGATTTTCCTCTTGTGCCCACTGACATGCTCAGTCTTCCTTTGGGTTTCAGTAATTCCTCTTGGTTACATTACCTTTGATCACGCCCTACCAGGCCTCCTACATCCCCCTCACTACCGTTTTCCATCACTTGTTGTACCCTTGTCTCTGGGTTTCTTTACACCACTTCCTTTCCCCCCACCGTGCTCACTCCCATGCCCAATGGAAAGGGCCGGTCACATGTTTACTCCTCCAGATTGTTCATCCAGCCTCTCTTAATTAGACAGACCTGTAAAGGTAATAACATGCACAAAACAAGACTGAGCTAAACCAAGCAGCAAAAAGAAAAAAAAAACAAACAAAAATGAAAACAAAACCCAACCCAAATCCAATGACACTAAAAGAAAACAACACTAACCAGAAAGAAAAGTACAAGGACTGTGTGGTGAACTTTAGGAGTGTTTTCCAGTCCAGTCTGTGGGGGCACCGAACCCTGACCACAAAGTCCACCTTTGGCATTCCCCGGGGACTTTGATGCTCCGTTTTCTTACTCTTCCGCTGCACTCTCTTAGTGTCATGCATCGAAGTGGCAGGATCAGTTCGGGCGCAGTTCCCACACTGTGTGTCCAGTGTTGTCCCCTCTAAGGCTAAGGGTCTTTGAGGGACGTTTCTCATCGTGGGGCTGCCCATGTGGTCTTCTCTGTGGATTGGCTTCTCTGATTGGGAACATCATCCTCAAGGTGTATTGGGCCAGGATGTGCTCCATTCTCCCCTCCTCCCCCTTGTTCTGCCCTGTGTTCTCTGATCAGATATGTCCCTCTCCGCGAGCTGCAGATCCGGTGCCATCCTGTGAAATACAATCTTTTGGGGCTGCAAGGATGTGGGGGGGTGGGTATCAGCTCAGATCTTTTGAGAGTCCAGGAGATATTGACTGCTCGATGGGCACAGTTCTGTGGGGCACCGTGCTCTTGGTCCAGACGCTGGTTGTGAATATGACTTTGTTGTTAACCAGTTGTGTGTCTCTGGGTCAACTCCCGTGTGTTTTTGAGTGAGTTTTCTAATCTGCAAAGTAAATGTACAGGATTATCCAGACTCCCATGTCAGCAAGTTATCGAGAGGGGTTAATCAGAGACTGTTTCATATAGTGTGTACCTGCGTGCCGCATTCTAGACCTGCGATGGCAATTATGAGCTCAGGATAGAGATGGTGTCCAGCAGGTAACATACGTGGCTCCATATTGAAACAGGAAGCCCACTGTGGAGATTTGGTCCTTCCGTTGATGGCCACCGGCCTCCTAGTCTTCTCCTGCTATAAGTGCTTCACTGGCTCAGCAGCTGAGCCAGAAGCCAGTGATATCATAACCAGGTGGCTAACTGGGCCAAAGGGCTGATAGATATTTGTTATTTTGTTGTCTTGGGAAACCCACCTACCCTCCATGCAAACCTTCTGGTGTGAGTTATCTGTGGAAGGAATCATAGGCTCACAGTAATTCACATCTTTCTTCTTGAAAATGTGCCCATATTCCTTTCTGAACCTGACAAGGTGGCCCCTGTGTCCACCAAGAAATTTACTGCCTGGCCTCCTACTTGGAGAGTTAGCCTGGGCTTTTGGCGGCGAAGTGAAACAGAGCCCTGACCCCTTCATTGAGCTTCTTCAAGCATTATTGTCTCTTGCTTGGGTCTTTCTACGTGCAGATGAGGCCCATCCACTCTAGTGGAGGGTCGTGCACCTCTCCTGGGGTTTTCAAGGCACTGATTTTTCCAGTGTCCTTCTTTCCTGCAGTAGGCACATTGGTCCTTCCCCATGGCTTGGCGGTGCCCACAGGTTAGTCTCTCCGTGAGTGGGCCATGCTCTCCTTTTCCTGAGTCTCTGGGGTATCTCATGGCAATTACGATTATTTTAGCTAGCTTCTTTGTCTCTGTCATGCTAGGGTCATCTCTGTTGTTATACACTCAATGAGCCACTTGTACCAAATCGCTAAGATTTTTCCCTTCAAACCCTTCCCACTTCTTTGTCATGTCTGAGGCAGACTGACTGAGTAATAAAGGCAATACTTATTGCCCTCCTGTTTTCAGTGCCTCCGGGCCGTTAGGGGTATAAAGCCCGTAGGCTTCCCTCAGCCACTCTAGAAAGGCAGGCGGATATTCTCTTATAGGAACCTGAAAATTCTCACTGACCTTAGATAAATTCATAGGTTTCCTAGCTCTTCTGCAGAGGGTCATGTAAGAGCAATGGTTGATACCTGGTAAAGTCCTCTGGGCCTTGCTAGGGATTGAGATCCCACATTGTTGGTGTAGTGGCCAAAAGAGTTTCTCTCAAGTGGGGAGTGCCCGCTCGCTGACCATCAGGTTCACTGACTGCTTACTGGGCCTCTGTCTGGAAGGGCTACCCTCCTCCGTTGTGAACAGCACCTGGAGAAGTTGTTGGCAAGCATTCCAGGTGGGCTGATGAGTATGGAAGTCATACCAGTACTAGTGTGTGTGGGGGGCTGCTTGTTAGGGGTGGGGGTGAGTTTGGGGGGCCGGTGGGGGAGGGAGTGACTCAATAAGGGCCTGTTAGAAGTTTTCTATTTCTGGACCCTAGAAACCTTATAGGGCGGGGGTTGAAAGAAAGGGTTTGAAGCCAGCTCTCCCACTCCCAGAGTTCTCCTGCAAAATGGGATAAAGCCGATTAGGGGAGAGTGATGGGGAGGGGAGGGGAGGGGAGGGGTGGGGGAGTGATGGGGGAGGGGAGGGCTGAGGGAGGGGAGGGGTGGGGGAGGGTGATGGGGAGGGATGGCCTCCACCTATGTGGTTTTGGGAACTTGGACCGTTTGTTTTTCCGGTCCTTCCATGTTTCCTGAAACCTTGGAAACAAGGGCCCTTTCTTTGCGGGAGGGAGTAAGTCTTTTATATTTGCAGGCTTCTTAGTGGCAATGTCAGCCCACACTTGAAGTAACGGGATCAGATCGGGATATCCTGGTTCCCTTTAACCATAACTATGAACTCTTAGTAACAGGGGATGGGAAAACTAGTCTTGCGTGGGTCAATCAGGGACTCCTTCTGCCCCATCACTTTTAAACAAATTGTAGAGTCTCCAAGCTTTTGGGTTGAAACCACATCCTCTTGGTGAATGCCGAGAGCAGGGGTCCTCAAACTACAACCTGTGGGCCACATGCAGACAGCCGAGGACGTTGATCCTTTCTGCCGGGTGTATGTGCCCCATTTATTTTTTTTTGAACTTCAAATCAAGATGTGCAGTGTGCACATGAATTTGTTCGTAATATTTGTTTTTTTAAACTATAGTCTTTCCTTCAAAAGGCCTGAGGGATAGTGAACTGGCCCCCTGGGTAAACAGTTTAAAGACCCCTGCCCTAAGGTATCCTGGACTTAGGGGTTATTAATCTCCCAGCCCTGAAACATCCCTGAACATTCTACCCGTTGTAGGAGGCACCATGGGAATTTGGACCCCGGGTAATTTACAAGCCTTTACTCCAATTGAACCCAAGAAAATTCAAAATGGCTTAGGCAGTTACTCTATTTTGGTCACTTTTGACTCGTCCTGCACTAGCCCATTATTTCCATTTAACTCTATAACGCGAAGCATGATGTTTTCATAACATTAAAAATGTATATATTAATACATATATATATATATATATTTATAACTATGAAAGTCCACAACAAAAAGAAAATTTTTTCCCAAAATTAAAATTGAAGCGTTATAGGGTTAAAAAGAAGGATGGGTCTTATCAGCGGGTCCAAGACCTTAGCATCATAAATGAATTAGTGATCTGACTGCACCTAGTAGTGCCCAAACCTGTGCCCTCCTAGGGGAAAGTGTGAATGCTTTTATCCCTCTTCCTGTACTTCCAATGAACAAACACACATGTCTGGTAATCCTAAGATTATTTTTGTTTCCTGTGACACTCACCTAATTTCAAGGCCACTGCCACCTCACAAGCTTAGCCTTGTCGTAGTCAAACTGTTCACCTTTTAGACCGTTTGTTTTTCTCAGAAGTTATCGGGTGATTAAAGCTTCTGAACCAAGTGTGCCAGGTCCACGACTACCATCTCCTGGACCACCTCAACCTTATCCATCCTGGATAAAGTTGCCCTCAATGGACAACCCCTCCCAGCAGTGTAGGAAGGGTATGGACCCAAAGCCCATCCTCGCCCCTTTTGCCAGCAGGAAGCAGCTAGAGATGTCGTCGCCCAGTACCCCCAAAGATTTGGGTCCATATCTCTTCAGGGGGGCAAATGTTAGGTAGCTATACTAGGGACTGGGGCATCCGTTATGCATGCCCATAGGGCCAAGATAAGAGCCCAGTTAGGAGAGGCACCCTGTGCATGCTCAGAGGTCCAGATTTCTGGCCATGAAGGGGAGGTCACCTGGGTGGTTCCTGTACCTGGATTGACCAATCTAGGCCATGTAAATTCAATTCAGCCACTGGGGTCGACCAGACTTGCCCACCACGCCTCCCTAACGCTCATAAAACTCTCTTGAGTGCAGACCAGGCTTCTGCATGATTTCTCTCTCACTCAGGAAGGCTCTTTGGAGGCAGCTGTGCTGCACATAAATGGCTGGTGGATACTGTTCAGATGCATGGCTTTCTGCTTGCAAGGGTTTTTGTCTCAGCTGACTGTAAGGGAGGAGGTAGTACGTCTGGATCACAGAGTATCCATGTCCACAAACGAGGCTGCTCATTCCACAGTCCTGGAAGTGCTTTATGAAAACCCTCTGCTTTGCAATGTCACTCCTTGTAGATTAGAGTGGGAGGGGCTGGGACCAAGGTATGCTGCCTCTTACTCCCAGTTGCAGGTTTCTGGATGCTGATTGTATCTCTTACAGCATCAGTTAGTGGGCTTGTTGTCTGCCTCAGGCTTTGTTCACGGAGATCCTCCAGCTAGTTGGTGGTGTGTGCGCATGAGCAGAGGCTTCCTGCCAATCCCCCATGAGTAGTAGAGCTCCCATGGTGTGGACTCCATGAAAGCCTTGCCCCAGGCAGCATGCTTACAAAGGAGGGTGGGCCCTGCAGGACAGAGGACCATTCCCCCTGTGGAATGGCCTCAGAGATCCACCTCCCTCTCTGGCCAGCTGCTGGGGCTGTGGGTCCTAAGCATCATGGCTGACTCAGTAATAGACACAGGGTGAGGCGACTCCAGTAGCTGTTTTGACTGGTCTAATCCAGCCTGAGATCATCCTTGCATGAGCCCTCTGCCAAGATTATTTTTGTTTCTTTTATGATCTTTTCATTAGTGGCTCCTACAACACTAACCACAATCCATAAATACATCATCTGTTTGAAGCACATCTGTACATTAATTGCCCTCCTTATTCACAAAATATCCACTCTCCACCCAAGCCCCTGGCCTCATCTCCTTATTTTTCCCCCCTCAATGCCCGCCACCCATCCCTCATCAATCCTTGGAAATGTACTAATTCTTTTGTCATATTTTCACCCACCTTTCTTTTGAGGTCAATGAAGATCCTTGTAATCGGTTCCCACTTTCCATCCTGCCCTTCCTCCACCCTCCCAGTATCTCCACTCATAACACTGGTAAAGGGCCCATCCACTCTGGATCCCCCGTGTTTGAAATTCCTATCGGTACTAGAATACCTTCTCTAGTTTGGCCAGATTAGTATGGTAGAACTGGGATCATGATAGTGGGGCAAGAGAAAGCATTAAGAACTAGAGGAAAGTTGTGTTTCATCTTTGCTGTCTCATACCCTGTATTCTTTAATCTCCACTCTGAGATCCTTCTGTAAGGGGATGTCCAGTGCACTGCAAATAGGTTTTGGGTCTATACCCGGCAGTCCCCTCTCATTCTCCATGATAAGATTTTTTTGTTCTCATGATGCCTGTTGCCTTATCCCTTTAAAACTTTGTGATCACACAGGCTGGTATGCTTTCTCCATGTGGGCTCTGTTGCTTCAGAGCCAGATGGCTGTTTCTTTACCCTCAGGCCTTTAAGACCCCACACGCTATATCTTTAGGTAGCTGGACACCATCGGCTTTCTTCACCACATTTGCTTATGCAGCCGCTTTGTGGTCAGTGATTGTGTAGGGAAGGTGAGCATCTTAGAATGCCAATTTAATAGAACAGTGTTATTGCAATGAGGGAGTCCTTGAGCGGAGGCCCTATGTCCATCTGCTACCTTAATACTAAATCTATAAACATATGGACATAGATCTATTTCCCCATGCCCCTTTGTAAATATATGTACATATGTACATGCCTTTATTTAGACGTCTATAACTGGCCCTTGCTTCCCAGCTCACTCTTCTATACTCTTTGATTTTCCTCTTGTGCCCACTGACATGCTCAGTCTTCCTTTGGGTTTCAGTAATTCCTCTTGGTTACATTACCTTTGATCACGCCCTACCAGGCCTCCTACATCCCCCTCACTACCGTTTTCCATCACTTGTTGTACCCTTGTCTCTGGGTTTCTTTACACCACTTCCTTTCCCCCCACCGTGCTCACTCCCATGCCCAATGGAAAGGGCCGGTCACATGTTTACTCCTCCAGATTGTTCATCCAGCCTCTCTTAATTAGACAGACCTGTAAAGGTAATAACATGCACAAAACAAGACTGAGCTAAACCAAGCAGCAAAAAGAAAAAAAAACAAACAAAAATGAAAACAAAACCCAACCCAAATCCAATGACACTAAAAGAAAACAACACTAACCAGAAAGAAAAGTACAAGGACTGTGTGGTGAACTTTAGGAGTGTTTTCCAGTCCAGTCTGTGGGGGCACCGAACCCTGACCACAAAGTCCACCTTTGGCATTCCCCGGGGACTTTGATGCTCCGTTTTCTTACTCTTCCGCTGCACTCTCTTAGTGTCATGCATCGAAGTGGCAGGATCAGTTCGGGTGCAGTTCCCACACTGTGTGTCCAGTGTTGTCCCCTCTAAGGCTATGGGTCTTTGAGGGACGTTTCTCATCGTGGGGCTGCCCATGTGGTCTTCTCTGTGGATTGGCTTCTCTGATTGGGAACATCATCCTCAAGGTGTATTGGGCCAGGATGTGCTCCATTCTCCCCTCCTCCCCCTTGTTCTGCCCTGTGTTCTCTGATCAGATATGTCCCTCTCCGCGAGCTGCAGATCCGGTGCCATCCTGTGAAATACAATCTTTTGGGGCTGCAAGGATGTGGGGGGGTGGGTATCAGCTCAGATCTTTTGAGAGTCCAGGAGATATTGACTGCTCGATGGGCACAGTTCTGTGGGGCACCGTGCTCTTGGTCCAGACGCTGGTTGTGAATATGACTTTGTTGTTAACCAGTTGTGTGTCTCTGGGTCAACTCCCGTGTGTTTTTGAGTGAGTTTTCTAATCTGCAAAGTAAATGTACAGGATTATCCAGACTCCCATGTCAGCAAGTTATCGAGAGGGGTTAATCAGAGACTGTTTCATATAGTGTGTACCTGCGTGCCGCATTCTAGACCTGCGATGGCAATTATGAGCTCAGGATAGAGATGGTGTCCAGCAGGTAACATACGTGGCTCCATATTGAAACAGGAAGCCCACTGTGGAGATTTGGTCCTTCCGTTGATGGCCACCGGCCACCTAGTCTTCTCCTGCTATAAGTGCTTCACTGGCTCAGCAGCTGAGCCAGAAGCCAGTGATATCATAACCAGGTGGCTAACTGGGCCAAAGGGCTGATAGATATTTGTTATTTTGTTGTCTTGGGAAACCCACCTACCCTCCATGCAAACCTTCTGGTGTGAGTTATCTGTGGAAGGAATCATAGGCTCACAGTAATTCACATCTTTCTTCTTGAAAATGTGCCCATATTCCTTTCTGAACCTGACAAGGTGGCCCCTGTGTCCACCAAGAAATTTACTGCCTGGCCTCCTACTTGGAGAGTTAGCCTGGGCTTTTGGCGGCGAAGTGAAACAGAGCCCTGACCCCTTCATTGAGCTTCTTCAAGCATTATTGTCTCTTGCTTGGGTCTTTCTACGTGCAGATGAGGCCCATCCACTCTAGTGGAGGGTCGTGCACCTCTCCTGGGGTTTTCAAGGCACTGATTTTTCCAGTGTCCTTCTTTCCTGCAGTAGGCACATTGGTCCTTCCCCATGGCTTGGCGGTGCCCACAGGTTAGTCTCTCCGTGAGTGGGCCATGCTCTCCTTTTCCTGAGTCTCTGGGGTATCTCATGGCAATTACGATTATTTTAGCTAGCTTCTTTGTCTCTGTCGTGCTAGGGTCATCTCTGTTGTTATACACTCAATGAGCCACTTGTACCAAATCGCTAAGATTTTTCCCTTCAAACCCTTCCCACTTCTTTGTCATGTCTGAGGCAGACTGACTGAGTAATAAAGGCAATACTTATTGCCCTCCTGTTTTCAGTGCCTCCGGGCCGTTAGGGGTATAAAGCCCGTAGGCTTCCCTCAGCCACTCTAGAAAGGCAGGCGGATATTCTCTTATAGGAACCTGAAAATTCTCACTGACCTTAGATAAATTCATAGGTTTCCTAGCTCTTCTGCAGAGGGTCATGTAAGAGCAATGGTTGATACCTGGTAAAGTCCTCTGGGCCTTGCTAGGAATTGAGATCCCACATTGTTGGTGTAGTGGCCAAAAGAGTTTCTCTCAAGTGGGGAGTGCCCGCTCGCTGACCATCAGGTTCACTGACTGCTTACTGGGCCTCTGTCTGGAAGGGCTACCCTCCTCCGTTGTGAACAGCACCTGGAGAAGTTGTTGGCAAGCATTCCAGGTGGGCTGATGAGTATGGAAGTCATACCAGTACTAGTGTGTGTGGGGGGCTGCTTGTTAGGGGTGGGGGTGAGTTTGGGGGGCCGGTGGGGGAGGGAGTGACTCAATAAGGGCCTGTTAGAAGTTTTCTATTTCTGGACCCTAGAAACCTTATAGGGCGGGGGTTGAAAGAAAGGGTTTGAAGCCACCTCTCCCACTCCCAGAGTTCTCCTGCAAAATGGGATAAAGCCGATTAGGGGAGAGTGATGGGGAGGGGAGGGGAGGGGAGGGGTGGGGGAGTGATGGGGGAGGGGAGGGGTGGGGGAGGGTGATGGGGAGGGATGGCCTCCACCTATGTGGTTTTGGGAACTTGGACCGTTTGTTTTTCCGGTCCTTCCATGTTTCCTGAAACCTTGGAAACAAGGGCCCTTTCTTTGCGGGAGGGAGTAAGTCTTTTATATTTGCAGGCTTCTTAGTGGCAATGTCAGCCCACACTTGAAGTAACGGGATCAGATCGGGATATCCTGGTTCCCTTTAAACATAACTATGAACTCTTAGTAATAGGGGGTGGGAAAACTAGTCTTGCGTGGGTCAATCAGGGACTCCTTCTGCCCCATCACTTTTAAACAAATTGTAGAGTCTCCAAGCTTTTGGGTTGAAACCACATCCTCTTGGTGAATGCCGAGAGCAGGGGTCCTCAAACTACAACCTGTGGGCCACATGCAGACAGCCGAGGACGTTGATCCTTTCTGCCGGGTGTATGTGCCCCATTTATTTTTTTTTGAACTTCAAATCAAGATGTGCAGTGTGCACATGAATTTGTTCGTAATATTTGTTTTTTTAAACTATAGTCTTTCCTTCAAAAGGCCTGAGGGATAGTGAACTGGCCCCCTGGGTAAACAGTTTAAGGACCCCTGCCCTAAGGTATCCTGGACTTAGGGGTTATTAATCTCCCAGCCCTGAAACATCCCTGAACATTCTACCCGTTGTAGGAGGCACCATGGGAATTTGGACCCCGGGTAATTTACAAGCCTTTACTCCAATTGAACCTAAGAAAATTCAAAATGACTTAGGCAGTTACTCTATTTTGGTCACTTTTGACTCGTCCTGCACTAGCCCATTATTTCCATTTAACTCTATAACGCGAAGCATGATGTTTTCATAACATTAAAAAATGTAATATATTAATACATATATATATATTTATAACTATGAAAGTCCACAACAAAAAGAAAATTTTTTCCCAAAATTAAAATTGAAGCGTTATAGGGTTAAAAAGAAGGATGGGTCTTATCAGCGGGTCCAAGACCTTAGCATCATAAATGAATCAGTGATCCGACTGCACCTAGTAGTGCCCAAACCTGTGCCCTCCTAGGGGAAAGTGTGAATGCTTTTATCCCTCTTCCTGTACTTCCAATGAAGAAACACACATGTCTGGTAATCCTAAGATTATTTTTGTTTCCTGTGACACTCACCTAATTTCAAGGCCACTGCCACCTCACAAGCTTAGCCTTGTCGTAGTCAAACTGTTCACCTTTTAGACCGTTTGTTTTTCTCAGAAGTTATCGGGTGATTAAAGCTTCTGAACCAAGTGTGCCAGGTCCACGACTACCATCTCCTGGACCACCTCAACCTTATCCATCCTGGATAAAGTTGCCCTCAATGGACAACCCCTCACAGCAGTGTAGGAAGGGTATGGACCCAAAGCCCCACCTCGCCCCTTTTGCCAGCAGGAAGCAGCTAGAGATGTCGTCGCCCAGTACCCCCAAAGATTTGGGTCCATATCTCTTCAGGGGGGCAAATGTTAGGTAGCTATACTAGGGACTGGGGCATCCGTTATGCATGCCCATAGGGCCAAGATAAGAGCCCAGTTAGGAGAGGCACCCTGTGCATGCTCAGAGGTCCAGATTTCTGGCCATGAAGGGGAGGTCACCTGGGTGGTTCCTGTACCTGGATTGACCAATCTAGGCCATGTAAATTCAATTCAGCCACTGGGGTCGGCCAGACTTGCCCACCACGCCTCCCTAACGCTCATAAAACTCTCTTGAGTGCAGACCAGGCTTCTGCATGATTTCTCTCTCACTCAGGAAGGCTCTTTGGAGGCAGCTGTGCTGCACATGAGTGGCTGGTGGATACTGTTCAGATGCATGGCTTTCTGCTTGCAAGGGTTTTTGTCTCAGCTGACTGTAAGGGAGGAGGTAGTACGTCTGGATCACAGAGTATCCATGTCCACAAACGAGGCTGCTCATTCCACAGTCCTGGAAGTGCTTTATGAAAACCCTCTGCTTTGCAATGTCACTCCTTGTAGATTAGAGTGGGAGGGGCTGGGACCAAGGTATGCTGCCTCTTACTCCCAGTTGCAGGTTTCTGGATGCTGATTGTATCTCTTACAGCATCAGTTAGTGGGCTTGTTGTCTGCCTCAGGCTTTGTTCACGGAGATCCTCCAGCTAGTTGGTGGTGTGTGCGCATGAGCAGAGGCTTCCTGCCAATCCCCCATGAGTAGTAGAGCTCCCATGGTGTGGACTCCATGAAAGCCTTGCCCCAGGCAGCATGCTTACAAAGGAGGGTGGGCCCTGCAGGACAGAAGACCATTCCCCCTGTGGAATGGCCTCAGAGATCCACCTCCCTCTCTGGCCAGCTGCTGGGGCTGTGGGTCCTAAGCATCATGGCTGACTCAGTAATAGACACAGGGTGAGGCGACTCCAGTAGCTGTTTTGACTGGTCTAATCCAGCCTGAGATCATCCTTGCATGAGCCCTCTGCCAAGATTATTTTTGTTTCTTTTATGATCTTTTCATTAGTGGCTCCTACAACACTAACCACAATCCATAAATACATCATCTGTTTGAAGCACATCTGTACATTAATTTCCCTCCTTATTCACAAAATATCCACTCTCCACCCAAGCCCCTGGCCTCAGCTCCTCATTTTTCCCCCCTCAATGCCCGCCACCCATCCCTCATCAATCCTTGGAAATGTACTAATTCTTTTGTCATATTTTCACCCACCTTTCTTTTGAGGTCAATGAAGATCCTTGTAATCGGTTCCCACTTTCCATCCTGCCCTTCCTCCACCGTCCCAGTATCTCCACTCATAACACTGGTAAAGGGCCCATCCACTCTGGATCCCCCGTGTTTGAAATTCCTATCGGTACTAGAATACCTTCTCTAGTTTGGCCAGATTAGTATGGTAGAACTGGGATCATGATAGTGGGGCAAGAGAAAGCATTAAGAACTAGAGGAAAGTTGTGTTTCATCTTTGCTGTCTCATACCCTGTATTCTTTAATCTCCACTCTGAGATCCTTCTGTAAGGGGATGTCCAGTGCACTGCAAATAGGTTTTGGGTCTATACCCGGCAGTCCCCTCTCATTCTCCATGATAAGATTTTTTTGTTCTCATGATGCCTGTTGCCTTATCCCTTTAAAACTTTGTGATCACACAAGCTGGTATGCTTTCTCCATGTGGGCTCTGTTGCTTCAGAGCCAGATGGCTGTTTCTTTACCCTCAGGCCTTTAAGACCCCACACGCTATATCTTTAGGTAGCTGGACACCATCGGCTTTCTTCACCACATTTGCTTATGCAGCCGCTTTGTGGTCAGTGATTGTGTAGGGAAGGTGAGCATCTTAGAATGCCAATTTAATAGAACAGTGTTATTGCAATGAGGGAGTCCTTGAGCGGAGGCCCTATGTCCATCTGCTACCTTAATACTAAATCTATAAACATATGGACATAGATCTATTTCCCCATGCCCCTTTGTAAATATATGTACATATGTACATGCCTTTATTTAGACGTCTATAACTGGCCCTTGCTTCCCAGCTCACTCTTCTATACTCTTTGATTTTCCTCTTGTGCCCACTGACATGCTCAGTCTTCCTTTGGGTTTCAGTAATTCCTCTTGGTTACATTACCTTTGATCACGCCCTACCAGGCCTCCTACATCCCCCTCACTACCGTTTTCCATCACTTGTTGTACCCTTGTCTCTGGGTTTCTTTACACCACTTCCTTTCCCCCCACCGTGCTCACTCCCATGCCCAATGGAAAGGGCCGGTCACATGTTTACTCCTCCAGATTGTTCATCCAGCCTCTCTTAATTAGACAGACCTGTAAAGGTAATAACATGCACAAAACAAGACTGAGCTAAACCAAGCAGCAAAAAGAAAAAAAAACAAACAAAAATGAAAACAAAACCCAACCCAAATCCAATGACACTAAAAGAAAACAACACTAACCAGAAAGAAAAGTACAAGGACTGTGTGGTGAACTTTAGGAGTGTTTTCCAGTCCAGTCTGTGGGGGCACCGAACCCTGACCACAAAGTCCACCTTTGGCATTCCCCGGGGACTTTGATGCTCCGTTTTCTTACTCTTCCGCTGCACTCTCTTAGTGTCATGCATCGAAGTGGCAGGATCAGTTCGGGTGCAGTTCCCACACTGTGTGTCCAGTGTTGTCCCCTCTAAGGCTATGGGTCTTTGAGGGACGTTTCTCATCGTGGGGCTGCCCATGTGGTCTTCTCTGTGGATTGGCTTCTCTGATTGGGAACATCATCCTCAAGGTGTATTGGGCCAGGATGTGCTCCATTCTCCCCTCCTCCCCCTTGTTCTGCCCTGTGTTCTCTGATCAGATATGTCCCTCTCCGCGAGCTGCAGATCCGGTGCCATCCTGTGAAATACAATCTTTTGGGGCTGCAAGGATGTGGGGGGGGGGTGGGTATCAGCTCAGATCTTTTGAGAGTCCAGGAGATATTGACTGCTC
This sequence comes from Tenrec ecaudatus, assembly GCF_050624435.1. Lineage (NCBI taxonomy): Eukaryota > Metazoa > Chordata > Mammalia > Afrosoricida > Tenrecidae > Tenrec > Tenrec ecaudatus. Next base: position 49,241 of record NW_027457703.1, read on the forward strand.
GATGGGCACAGTTCTGTGGGGCACCGTGCTCTTGGTCCAGACGCTGGTTGTGAATATGACTTTGTTGTTAACCAGTTGTGTGTCTCTGGGTCAACTCCCGTGTGTTTTTGAGTGAGTTTTCTAATCTGCAAAGTAAATGTACAGGATTATCCAGACTCCCATGTCAGCAAGTTATCGAGAGGGGTTAATCAGAGACTGTTTCATATAGTGTGTACCTGCGTGCCGCATTCTAGACCTGCGATGACAATTATGAGCTCAGGATAGAGATGGTGTCCAGCAGGTAACATACGTGGCTCCATATTGAAACAGGAAGCCCACTGTGGAGATTTGGTCCTTCCGTTGATGGCCACTGGCCACCTAGTCTTCTCCTGCTATAAGTGCTTCACTGGCTCAGCAGCTGAGCCAGAAGCCAGTGATATCATAACCAGGTGGCTAACTGGGCCAAAGGGCTGATAGATATTTGTTATTTTGTTGTCTTGGGAAACCCACCTACCCTCCATGCAAACCTTCTGGTGTGAGTTATCTGTGGAAGGAATCATAGGCTCACAGTAATTCACATCTTTCTTCTTGAAAATGTGCCCATATTCCTTTCTGAACCTGACAAGGTGGCCCCTGTGTCCACCAAGAAATTTACTGCCTGGCCTCCTACTTGGAGAGTTAGCCTGGGCTTTTGGCGGCGAAGTGAAACAGAGCCCTGACCCCTTCATTGAGCTTCTTCAAGCATTATTGTCTCTTGCTTGGGTCTTTCTACGTGCAGATGAGGCCCATCCACTCTAGTGGAGGGTCGTGCACCTCTCCTGGGGTTTTCAAGGCACTGATTTTTCCAGTGTCCTTCTTTCCTGCAGTAGGCACATTGGTCCTTCCCCATGGCTTGGCGGTGCCCACAGGTTAGTCTCTCCGTGAGTGGGCCATGCTCTCCTTTTCCTGAGTCTCTGGGGTATCTCATGGCAATTACGATTATTTTAGCTAGCTTCTTTGTCTCTGTCGTGCTAGGGTCATCTCTGTTGTTATACACTCAATGAGCCACTAATACCAAATCGCTAAGATTTTTCCCTTCAAACCCTTCCCACTTCTTTGTCATGTCTGAGGCAGACTGACTGAGTAATAAAGGCAATACTTATTGCCCTCCTGTTTTCAGTGCCTCCGGGCCGTTAGGGGTATAAAGCCCGTAGGCTCCCCTCAGCCACTCTAGAAAGGCAGGCGGATATTCTCTTATAGGAACCTGAAAATTCTCACTGACCTTAGATAAATTCATAGGTTTCCTAGCTCTTCTGCAGAGGGTCATGTAAGAGCAATGGTTGATACCTGGTAAAGTCCTCTGGGCCTTGCTAGGAATTGAGATCCCACATTGTTGGTGTAGTGGCCAAAAGAGTTTCTCTCAAGTGGGGAGTGCCCGCTCGCTGACCATCAGGTTCACTGACTGCTTACTGGGCCTCTGTCTGGAAGGGCTACCCTCCTCCGTTGTGAACAGCACCTGGAGAAGTTGTTGGCAAGCATTCCAGGTGGGCTGATGAGTATGGAAGTCATACCAGTACTAGTGTGTGTTGGGGGCTGATTGTTAGGGGTGGGGGTGAGTTTGGGGGGCCGGTGGGGGAGGGAGTGACTCAATAAGGGCCTGTTAGAAGTTTTCTATTTCTGGACCCTAGAAACCTTATAGGGCGGGGGTTGAAAGAAAGGGTTTGAAGCCAGCTCTCCCACTCCCAGAGTTCTCCTGCAAAATGGGATAAAGCCGATTATGGGAGAGTGATGGGGAGGGGAGGGGAGGGGAGGGGTGGGGGAGTGATGGGGGAGGGGAGGGGTGAGGGAGGGGAGGGGTGGGGGAGGGTGATGGGGAGGGATGGCCTCCACCTATGTGGTTTTGCGAACTTGGACCGTTTGTTTTTCTGGTCCTTCCATGTTTCCTGAAACCTTGGAAACAAGGACCCTTCCTTTGCGGGAGGGAGTAAGTCTTTTATATTTGCAGGCTTCTTAGTGGCAATGTCAGCCCACACTTGAAGTAACGGGATCAGATCGGGATATCCTGGTTCCCTTTAACCATAACTATGAACTCTTAGTAATAGGGGATGGGAAAACTAGTCTTGCGTGGGTCAATCAGGGACTCCTTCTGCCCCATCACTTTTAAACAAATTGTAGAGTCTCCAAGCTTTTGGGTTGCAACCACATCCTCTTGGTGAATGCCGAGAGCAAGGGTCCTCAAACTACAACCTGTGGGCCACATGCAGACAGCCGAGGACGTTGATCCTTTCTGCCGGGTGTATGTGCCCCATTTATTTTTTTTTTTGAACTTCAAATCAAGATGTGCAGTGTGCACATGAATTTGTTCGTAATATTTGTTTTTTTAAACTATAGTCTTTCCTTCAAAAGGCCTGAGGGATAGTGAACTGGCCCCCTGGGTAAACAGTTTAAGGACCCATGCCCTAAGGTATCCTGGACTTAGGGGTTATTAATCTCCCAGCCCTGAAACATCCCTGAACATTCTACCCGTTGTAGGAGGCACCATGGGAATTTGGAGCCCGGGTAATTTACAAGCCTTTACTCCAATTGAACCCAAGAAAATTCAAAATGGCTTAGGCAGTTACTCTATTTTGGTCACTTTTGACTCGTCCTGCACTAGCCCATTATTTCCATTTAACTCTATAACGCGAAGCATGATGTTTTCATAACATTAAAAAATGTATATATTAATACATATATATATTTATAACTATGAAAGTCCACAACAAAAAGAAAATTTTTCCCAAAATTAAAATTGAAGCGTTATAGGGTTAAAAAGAAGGATGGGTCTTATCAGCGGGTCCAAGACCTTAGCATCATAAATGAATCAGTGATCAGACTGCACCTAGTAGTGCCCAAACCTGTGCCCTCCTAGGGGAAAGTGTGAATGCTTTTATCCCTCTTCCTGTACTTCCAATGAAGAAACACACATGTCTGGTAATCCTAAGATTATTTTTGTTTCCTGTGACACTCACCTAATTTCAAGGCCACTGCCACCTCACAAGCTTAGCCTTGTCGTAGTCAAACTGTTCACCTTTTAGACCGTTTGTTTTTCTCAGAAGTTATCGGGTGATTAAAGCTTCTGAACCAAGTGTGCCAGGTCCACGACTACCATCTCCTGGACCACCTCAACCTTATCCATCCTGGATAAAGTTGCCCTCAATGGACAACCCCTCCCAGCAGTGTAGGAAGGGTATGGACCCAAAGCCCCACCTCGCCCCTTTTGCCAGCAGGAAGCAGCTAGAGATGTCGTCGCCCAGTACCCCCAAAGATTTGGGTCCATATCTCTTCAGGGGGGCAAATGTTAGGTAGCTATACTAGGGACTGGGGCATCCGTTATGCATGCCCATAGGGCCAAGATAAGAGCCCAGTTAGGAGAGGCACCCTGTGCATGCTCAGAGGTCCAGATTTCTGGCCATGAAGGGGAGGTCACCTGGGTGGTTCCTGTACCTGGATTGACCAATCTAGGCCATGTAAATTCAATTCAGCCACTGGGGTCGGCCAGACTTGCCCACCACGCCTCCCTAACGCTCATAAAACTCTCTTGAGTGCAGACCAGGCTTCTGCATGATTTCTCTCTCACTCAGGAAGGCTCTTTGGAGGCAGCTGTGCTGCACATGAGTGGCTGGTGGATACTGTTCAGATGCATGGCTTTCTGCTTGCAAGGGTTTTTGTCTCAGCTGACTGTAAGGGAGGAGGTAGTACGTCTGGATCACAGAGTATCCATGTCCACAAACGAGGCTGCTCATTCCACAGTCCTGGAAGTGCTTTATGAAAACCCTCTGCTTTGCAATGTCACTCCTTGTAGATTAGAGTGGGAGGGGCTGGGACCAAGGTATGCTGCCTCTTACTCCCAGTTGCAGGTTTCTGGATGCTGATCGTAGCTCTTACAGCATCAGTTAGTGGGCTTGTTGTCTGCCTCAGGCTTTGTTCACGGAGATCCTCCAGCTAGTTGGTGGTGTGTGCGCCTGAGCAGAGGCTTCCTGCCAATCCCCCATGAGTAGTAGAGCTCCCATGGTGTGGACTCCATGAAAGCCTTGCCCCAGGCAGCATGCTTACAAAGGAGGGTGGGCCCTGCAGGACAGAGGACCATTCCCCCTGTGGAATGGCCTCAGAGATCCACCTCCCTCTCTGGCCAGCTGCTGGGGCTGTGGGTCCTAAGCATCATGGCTGACTCAGTAATAGACACAGGGTGAGGCGACTCCAGTAGCTGTTTTGACTGGTCTAATCCAGCCTGAGATCATCCTTGCATGAGCCCTCTGCCAAGATTATTTTTGTTTCTTTTATGATCTTTTCATTAGTGGCTCCTACAACACTAACCACAATCCATAAATACATCATCTGTTTGAAGCACATCTGTACATTAATTGCCCTCCTTATTCACAAAATATCCACTCTCCACCCAAGCCCCTGGCCTCAGCTCCTCATTTTTCCCCCCTCAATGCCCGCCACCCATCCCTCATCAATCCTTGGAAATGTACTAATTCTTTTGTCATATTTTCACCCACCTTTCTTTTGAGGTCAATGAAGATCCTTGTAATCGGTTCCCACTTTCCATCCTGCCCTTCCTCCACCCTCCCAGTATCTCCATTCATAACACTGGTAAAGGGCCCATCCACTCTGGATTCCCCATGTTTGAAATTCCTATCGGTACTAGAATACCTTCTCTAGTTTGGTCAGATTAGTATGGTAGAACTGGGATCATGATAGTGGGGCAAGAGAAAGCATTAAGAACTAGAGGAAAGTTGTGTTTCATCTTTGCTGTCTCATACCCTGTATTCTTTAATCTCCACTCTGAGATCCTTCTGTAAGGGGATGTCCAGTGCACTGCAAATAGGTTTTGGGTCTATACCCGGCAGTCCCCTCTCATTCTCCATGATAAGATTTTTTTGTTCTCATGATGCCTGTTGCCTTATCCCTTTAAAACTTTGTGATCACACAGGCTGGTATGCTTTCTCCATGTGGGCTCTGTTGCTTCAGAGCCAGATGGCTGTTTCTTTACCCTCAGGCCTTTAAGACCCCACACGCTATATCTTTAGGTAGCTGGACACCATCGGCTTTCTTCACCACATTTGCTTATGCAGCCGCTTTGTGGTCAGTGATTGTGTAGGGAAGGTGAGCATCTTAGAATGCCAATTTAATAGAACAGTGTTATTGCAATGAGGGAGTCCTTGAGCGGAGGTCCTATGTCCATCTGCTACCTTAATACTAAATCTATAAACATATGGACATAGATCTATTTCCCCATGCCCCTTTGTAAATATATGTACATATGTACATGCCTTTATTTAGACGTCTATAACTGGCCCTTGCTTCCCAGCTCACTCTTCTATACTCTTTGATTTTCCTCTTGTGCCCACTGACATGCTCAGTCTTCCTTTGGGTTTCAGTAATTCCTCTTGGTTACATTACCTTTGATCACGCCCTACCAGGCCTCCTACATCCCCCTCACTACCGTTTTCCATCACTTGTTGTACCCTTGTCTCTGGGTTTCTTTACACCACTTCCTTTCCCCCCACCGTGCTCACTCCCATGCCCAATGGAAAGGGCCGGTCACATGTTTACTCCTCCAGATTGTTCATCCAGCCTCTCTTAATTAGACAGACCTGTAAAGGTAATAACATGCACAAAACAAGACTGAGCTAAACCAAGCAGCAAAAAGAAAAAAAAACAAACAAAAATGAAAACAAAACCCAACCCAAATCCAATGACACTAAAAGAAAACAACACTAACCAGAAAGAAAAGTACAAGGACTGTGTGGTGAACTTTAGGAGTGTTTTCCAGTCCAGTCTGTGGGGGCACCGAACCCTGACCACAAAGTCCACCTTTGGCATTCCCCGGGGACTTTGATGCTCCGTTTTCTTACTCTTCCGCTGCACTCTCTTAGTGTCATGCATCGAAGTTGCAGGATCAGTTCGGGTGCAGTTCCCACACTGTGTGTCCAGTGTTGTCCCCTCTAAGGCTATGGGTCTTTGAGGGACGTTTCTCATCGTGGGGCTGCCCATGTGGTCTTCTCTGTGGATTGGCTTCTCTGATTGGGAACATCATCCTCAAGGTGTATTGGGCCAGGATGTGCTCCATTCTCCCCTCCTCCCCCTTGTTCTGCCCTGTGTTCTCTGATCAGATATGTCCCTCTCCGCGAGCTGCAGATCCGGTGCCATCCTGTGAAATACAATCTTTTGGGGCTGCAAGGATGTGGGGGGGGGGTGGGTATCAGCTCAGATCTTTTGAGAGTCCAGGAGATATTGACTGCTCGATGGGCACAGTTCTGTGGGGCACCGTGCTCTTGGTCCAGACGCTGGTTGTGAATATGACTTTGTTGTTAACCAGTTGTGTGTCTCTGGGTCAACTCCCGTGTGTTTTTGAGTGAGTTTTCTAATCTGCAAAGTAAATGTACAGGATTATCCAGACTCCCATGTCAGCAAGTTATCGAGAGGGGTTAATCAGAGACTGTTTCATATAGTGTGTACCTGCGCGCCGCATTCTAGACCTGCGATGGCAATTATGAGCTCAGGATAGAGATGGTGTCCAGCAGGTAACATACGTGGCTCCATATTGAAACAGGAAGCCCACTGTGGAGATTTGGTCCTTCCGTTGATGGCCACTGGCCACCTAGTCTTTTCCTGCTATAACTGCTTCACTGGCTCAGCAGCTGAGCCAGAAGCCAGTGATATCATAACCAGGTGGCTAACTGGGCCAAAGGGCTGATAGATATTTGTTATTTTGTTGTCTTGGGAAACCCACCTACCCTCCATGCAAACCTTCTGGTGTGAGTTATCTGTGGAAGGAATCATAGGCTCACAGTAATTCACATCTTTCTTCTTGAAAATGTGCCCATATTCCTTTCTGAACCTGACAAGGTGGCCCCTGTGTCCACCAAGAAATTTACTGCCTGGCCTCCTACTTGGAGAGTTAGCCTGGGCTTTTGGCGGCGAAGTGAAACAGAGCCCTGACCCCTTCATTGAGCTTCTTCAAGCATTATTGTCTCTTGCTTGGGTCTTTCTACGTGCAGATGAGGCCCATCCACTCTAGTGGAGGGTCGTGCACCTCT
>NW_027457704.1:0-54576 GCF_050624435.1 Tenrec ecaudatus
GAGCATGACAGCAGAAGAGCCAAGGACAAAAATGAAATGGGTTATGCCAGACAAGTGTTTTGCCTTAAACAACAACAAAAACTTTCTTGGGAGTCCTACTCAGTATCTTTCACCTACACATATTTGGCCCAAACTGGGTCAAATGCTTATGCATAGCTGCAAGGGAGCCTAGGAGGGAGCGATTTAAGTAGGTACATTATCACCCTAAACAAAATTGAGCTTCTATTAGTAGTAAGAATGAGAAAAATGGATACTGTTTAGGCATATAGCAGGGTTGGGTAGAATTCTATTTTGTGTCTTAATTTACATTTTGAATGAACTCAGAAAAAGTCATAGAGAGTAGAACAAAGGGATGGATGTGCATCCAACCACCTCAACTACTCATTTCTTTTCATGCTCTCCCTCTAGCTTCCCTGAATAGTTCTTGGTTACACATTGGGCTGCTAATTGCACGGTCGGTATTTTGAAATCACCGGCTGCTCTTCGGGAGAAAGATGGGACTCTACTCTGTAAAGAGGTACAGTCGCAGAACCTCACAGGTACAATTTTACCCATGTCCTGTAGGGTCGATATGAGTTAGCATTGATTCAATGGCAGTGAGCTTGGTTTGGATAGATATGTGGAATCTTGGGATGGAATAGTTTGAATACACAGAAAAAAATTCAGTGGAATCATAACCCTCTAAATAATTACCCTCTAAAGCCACAAAGATCAACTGTGTCCAGCATGGTGACAGTTTAGCATATGCCATGGGCACATTGCTCATATCCCAGTGTTGTTAATCAACAAAAACTCACGCACTGCCACTTATAGTGACCCTATGCACAATAGAATAAAAGCCTTTCTAGTCCTGTGACATCCTCACAATGGTCATATTTTAGCCTATTGTTACAGCCACTGTGTTGATCCATCTCATTCAGGGCTTACCTGTTTTTTGACGATGCTCTACCAAGTATTTTGTCCTTTTCTAGGGACTAATTTCTCCTGATACCATGTTCAAAGTATATGAAATGGAGTTTTACCATCCTCACTTCTAAAATACATTCTGGCTGTACTTCTTCCGGGATAGACCTCTTTGTTCTGCTGGGCATTCATGGTATATTCAATATTATTTGCAACATCATATTTTAAAGGCATCATATTTTCTTCAGTCTTCTTTATTCATGGTCCATCTTTCACATGCATATGTCAAACATTACCATCAAGTCTATTCTTATTCATAGTGACCATATAGGGTTTCCAAGGCTGTAAATCTTTACAGGGTCAAATAGCTTCCTCTTTCTTCTGTGGAGCAGCAAGTGGGTTGAACCACCAACCTTGCTGTTAGTCATTCAACCCATACCAGACACTGAAATTAAGACTCCTTTCACATGCATCTAAGATGATTAAAAATATCAAGGCTAAAAGCAGGCATAATTTGCTAATCCCCAGAGTAAAACATTTGCTCTTTCACATTTTAAAGAGGTCTTTTACAACAGATTTTTCCAATGAAATACGTTGATTTATTGACTGCTGCTTCTGAGAGTATTGATTGTGGGTCCAAGTAAAATAGAGTTTAGCTACATTTCTCTATTTGTAATGATGTTGTGTGTTTATATTTGTCAAGTTGAGAAGACATTTGTATTCTTAGTGTTGAAGACTAATTCATACTGAAAGTGTACTATATGAGCTTTATCAGTAAGTACTTCAAGGCCTATTGACTTTCAGCCAGCAAGATTGGGTCATCTGCATAATACAGGTTGTTAATGATTCTTCCTCCAAACCAGATGCCTCAACTTCTTCATACAGAGCAGCTTCTCAGATTATTTGAATAAGTATAGTGTGATAGATAGGTAGGTTTATAGTGCCAACCTGGCCAATAAGAACATGTGGGATTAATAAGTTCGCAGTTTGATTCGTGGGCAAAGAGATAAATGGCTCAGCAAGCCACACCTATCTCTCAGTTGCTCTCTGGTTATCAGACCAGTGTGTGGCTGCCTTACCTAGTTCTGCAGTTTGCTGCCTGGCTGTACTGCCATATTTACTGTTGCATGGAAGTGAGTTAAACTGAGTCCTTTGTACTGCTATGTGGACTAATTAGCTGTTATATTCCTTCATGTTCTATCTATCTATCAAATCATAAATGTCCTGGTTTTGTTTCTCTAGAGAACCCTGTCTAACACATATGGTGAAAGGATATAACCACAACACACACTCTCCTGATTTTAAACCACGCACTATCCACTTGTTCTATTCGAACCACTTCCTGTTGGTTTGTGTACAGGTACCACAGGAGCACAATTAAATGTACGGGAATTCCCATTGTTCTCATATGTATTCATATGCTACCCAAAGTTTGTTATGATACACAGTAAAATCCTCTGCATAGTCAATAGTACATAAGTAAGCATTTTCCTTGTATCCTCTGTTTTCAGCCAAGGTCCATCTGAAACGAGCATTGATATACCTTGCCCCATGCCCTCTTTTAATACAGCCTGGATTTCTGGCAGCTTCCTGTTGACATATTGCTATAACTACTTTTAAAGGTATCGTCAATAAAATTGTACTTGCATGTCATATTAATGTTATTTTAAATTAATTTGCAGATTTTGTTGCGTCATATTTCTTTAGAATGGACACAAATATTAATCACTTCCAGTTGGTTGGCCAGATAGCTATTTTCCAAATTTCTTGACATGGACTATCACTGCATGAGCGTGTTGAAATATTTCCATTCCTATCCCTTCCTTGCTTTTCACTAATGCTTACATTGCAGCTTCAACTTCCTCTTGGCCTTTTGAACTAGTAGAACCTCAACTAATTCTTAGGAACAGAGACTCTGTACACTCCGTCCATATTCTTTGGATTCTCCCTACATCATTCAATAGTTTGATAAATAATCCTTGAACATTGTAATCCGAGGCTTGGATTTTTTCTTCTGTTCTTTCAATTTATGATATGCTGACTGTACTCATTCCTTTTGCTTTCCTAATTCCAGGTCTTTACATGTTACAATATAATTCTTTACTGTATCTTCTCAAGCTGGCCTTTCAAATTTTTCTGTTCAACTCTTTTATTTCATCATTTCTTCCATTTGCTTTAACTGCTTTAGGTTCAAGAGCAAGTTTCCCAGTCTCCTCTGATATCCACTGTAGTATTTTCTTTCTTTCCTGGATTATTAATGATCTTTTTGAGGAGCCCCCAATAAAATGATTTATGATAAATAAATAGCCACAGGTGACATGACAAAAAAAAAAGATTGATGACCTTTATGCTATTTCACAAGTCTTCTGGTAGCTGATCATTAATGTTCAATATGTCCGAACCATTCTTGAGATAGGCTCTAAATTCAGGTGAGATATTGTGATAGTAAGGTTTCGTGTCAATTTAGCTTGACCAGGATCTTCAGAAGGTGCAGCTCACACTCTCCTTGGGGGTATGACCTATTTCATAGCTATAAGTAGACTGTGGAGAATGGGCTCACTCTTTTTCTTCCTGATGAAATGACCCTGGACCCTACGTCTGGCTTCTTAGGATGGCAATCACCATGAGACCTGCTGACCCTAAGAGCTGTCTGTGGCCTGCCAACTGCCTGTTGACATTGGATTCTCCCAACTCTGCTTCCACCAACCTGTGGTTTTCCTGTTTCTTGGGCTATTCCTCCAACAGCTTCAGGAGTCTGGAAGGGCCTCTAGTTTGCATCTGATTTATGGGCTGGAGTTGGACTGGGGTTTCTTGTTGTGTGAACTTCTTAATGTAAAATTCTTTATTGATATAAATTTCCTTCTTCTACATGTATCAGTATCACTGGTTTGTTTCTCTAGAAACCCCAGCCGACCACAAATATAATATAGACTGTATTTGGGCTCTTTTGCGTTCTTATTTTAATTTTCTTCAGGTTTGATTTGAACTTGCATATTAGTAATTGATCGTCTTTTACATAGTTGGCCCCCGGTCTTGTTTTGTCTCAATGATATTGAGCTTCTCTATCATGTCTTCCCACAGATTTAATCAATTCCATTTCTGTGTTTTCCACATGTATATATGCCGCTCCTGTTGTTGAATAAAGGTGTTTGCAATGAGGAAGTTATTGCTCTTGCAGAATTCTTTCATGCAGTCTTCAGCTTCTTTTCGATCCCCAAAGCCATAGTTTCTAATTACTCTTCCTTCCTTTTTGTTTCCATGTGTGCATTCCAATTGTTAGCAATTATTAATGCATTTTCAGTACATGTGTGGTCAATTTCAGACTAAAGAAGTTGGTACAATTGTTCATTGGCTTTAGTGGTTTGTGAGAAAATTTGAATAATGGTTCTATTAACCGGCCTTCCTTGTGTATGAAGATAAATATTATTCTGTCACAGGCAGCATTGCACTTCAAGATAGATCTAAAAATGCTCTTTTTGAGGATGAAAGAGACATTCTTTTGAATTTGTCATTGTCAGCATAGTCATTCTTATCATTTTAAGATTCAAAGGGACTATTTCAACTCACCAATGCCTAGGATATTGATCTTTATAGGTCAGATTCCGTTTTTTTATGATTTCCAATTTTCCTAGATTCTTATTTTGCACGTTTCATGTTCTGATTATTAATGAATGGTTGCAATGATTTTTCTCATTTTGAATTATAATCCATTAGCAAATGAAGGTGCAAGAAGAAGCTTTAGTACACTTTGTTGCTAGATGCCTTCAAGTCAGTTCTGTCTCATAATAATGCCTACACAACAGAATGAAACATTGCCTGGTCCTGCCCCATACTCAAAAATTTTGTTATGTTTGAGTCCATTGTTGTAGGAATTGTCTCGATCCATTTGATCGGGTGTCTTCCTCTTTTTGCAACCCCTCCACTGTAATGTGTATGATGTCCTCCAGGGACTGGTCTGTCCTGATAACATCTGCAAAGTACATGAGATGAAGTCTCGCCATCCTATCTGCCAAGGAACATTTAGCTGCACTTCTTCTCAGACAGATTTGTTTGTTCTTCTCTCCACCAATGGTACTTTCAGTATTTTTTTGTCAGTACCTTAATTCAAATGCACCAGTTCTCCTTCAGTCGTTCTCATTCAATGTTCAAATTTCACATGCATAAGGTGTGGCGGAAAATGCCATGCCTTGGGCCAGGCGCAACTTAATCCTAAGTGAAATTCTTGATCTTCAGTACTTTAAAGTGGTTATGTGCAGTAGATTTGCCTAATGCAATATGTTATTTGGTTTTTTGATTGTTGTTTCCATGAGCATTAGCTGTGAATCTAAGCAAGACGAAATCCTTGATAACTTCAATATTTTCTCCATTTATTATGATGTTATCTACAGCTCCTGTTGTGAGGTTTTGAGTTATCATTAAGGTGGACTCTACTTTGAGGAAGCTCTCTTTCTCGGTGATATTTTGATTGTTTTGCAATCTGAGGGACTCATTTTCTGGCATTATATCAGACAATATTTTACTGCTATGCATAAAGTTTTCAATGGTGAATCCCTCAGAAGTGGACTGATTGTTTTGTCGTCCTGTCAGTTCTTAGTCTGGAAGCTGTGTTGAAATCTGTTCACCGTGGGTGATCCTGCCTGGTATTTGAAGTACTAGTGGACTAACTCCCAGCATCACAGCAAAGCACAAGCTACCACAGTGCAGCAAATTGACAGATGGGGCGCGGGAGGGGATTTGTCATTGTTAGACACTGTTAATTTGGCTCTAACTCATAGCACCCACAGCCTGTTTCCTCACAGTTAATGTTGGAGACCATTTTTGCAGCCAGTATGCCAATTCATCCCATTGAGGACCTTCTTTTTTTCACCACTCCACTTTACCAAGTATGATATCCTTCTCTAGGGACTATGCTCAGCTGTTAAGATGTCCAAAGTATGTGATATGAAGTCTTGCCATTCTCACGTCTAGGAAGCATTCTGGCTCTACTTCCGCCAAGAAAGATTTGTTCCTTCTTCTGAAAGTCCATGGAATATTCAATATTCTTCACCAGCATCATAATTCAAAGACATCAACTTTTATTTTACCTTTCATAATTATTGTCCATTTTCAAGTACATATGAGGTGATTGAAAATGCCATAGTATGATAGTTATATAATTTTATGTCAGTTTGAAGATATGTAAAAGTGTAAGGTTGGTATCCAATCTGTCAATCACACCATAGCCTGATGGTGTCTCTTTGTGACCATGGCCTTCTAATAAGGAGGGCCCTGGGAACATCCCCTTCTTTTTGCATTCACCTGACTGCTTCCTGCCCACGATGAGAGCTGCCAGAGTCTTGCCATGCTTCCATCGACCTTGGGTCCACACGACATTGCAATCACTGGCCTTTGACATCCCTGCATTCTGCATCATTGCATGTAACTGCGTAAGTTGGAAAGGAACTTATGGGCTAGTGTTGGACTTATGGACTTGAGTTGGACTGGCCTGGGATATTTCCTTGAAATAGAAATACTATAATGACTTCTTGATTAAAAACTATTTATTGCACATATATGAGTGTCACTTGATTTGTGTCTCTAGTCAGCCTGGCTTACATCCAGTTCACTGCCATCAAGTTGATTCCAACCCTTAGCAACTCTATAGGACAGGGGAGAGATATCCCTGTGGGTTTCCAATACTGGAACTTTGTATGGGAGCAGAACTGCTGATCTTGTGTTGAGCAACCCAACTTGGTTGGTTCTGACGCATTATGTTTGTAACCACTATACCACTAGGGCTCAGCTGTGCCTTATTCCTCAAAGTGACATCTTTTAACACTGGAAATTGGTCTTCAGCAAGATCTACCAGTGTACTCGGTCATATGACTTATTTTCTTTTTACACTGTTTTGATTGTGATGTGAGGGAAAATCTACAGAGTAAATTGATTTTCTTTACAATTCATGCAATGTTTTATGATATTGATTGCAATACCTACAATGCAATACTACTTTTCCTATTCCCTCCCTTTGTTTGCCGTTTCCATTGGTCTTTCGTTCCCATGCCTTCCTGCCTTCTGAGTAACTCCCTGACAAATGCTGGGCTCTGAATTGTACATCGTTGACAGTATAGGTCTCCTATTTGGGGGCTGAAAGTTGAGCCATGGAGGTGAGGTCAGGTGTCAAATGGGAATTCCACTAGTGCCTATCATATCCTAAGGTTAGTCTTCTTATTTTGAGTTCTACATTTTCCCCAGTTGATCCAGGGCCTACTACTGTGAGCACTTTCAGAGCAATCTGCAGTGAGAACCCTATGCTATCTTGGTCTTCTGGACTCAGCGCTGTGGAGCCTGGGCTTCATGTGGTCAGTGAATCCCTTTCATCTTCTTTTGATGCTATCTGTGTAATTCTGTATTTTGAATTTCTCTTCAATTTTTTCAGCTAGTGAAATGCACATGCTTTTCATTTTTGCTGTCCTAATTCCAGGTCTTTGCACCTTTTCATATAATTCTTTATTCCATCTTTTTTAATTCCCCTTTGAAATTTTATGTTCAGCTTCTTTATTCAGCGTCTTTACTTCATCAATTATTTCTATATTTCTCTCTCTCTTTTTCGTACTTCATCATTTCTTTCATTGGCTTCAGCTACTCCACATTCAAGGTGACATCCGTTTTGTCTTTTCTTTAGTTTCTATCTTTTTAATTATCTTTGAATTTCTTTATTTATGATGTTCTTGATATTATTGCAGAACTCGTATCATCTCAGGTGATTTGTGTTCAATGTGTCAACTTTCTTCTTGAAGTATCCTCTAATTTAGATGAGATATACTCAAATTCATACTTTGACTCTTGGGGACTTGTTTTAATTTTGTTGGAATTCGAGTTGAATTTGCCATTGATGGTTTGTTCCACAGTTCGTCTCCAGTCTCGTGACTGATGATATTGAACTTCTTTATACCGTAAATACTTGAGTATAAGCCGAGGTTTTTTCAGCACATTTTTTATGCTGAAAAAGCACCCCAGCTTTGGGGGATAAAATTAGTTGCCTTGGGTTATACTCGAGTATGTATAGTAGTTTATTTCAACAGATATAGTTGATTTAATTCGTGTGTATTTCTATCGAATATACATGATCCATGTCTATGGTTACTGTTTACATCCCTGAAAAATAAATCTTCAATCAATAAGCCATCCTTATTGGAAAATTCTGTCATGAGATCTCCCATGTGGCTTCCATCCCCATGGCCATATTTTCTAACTAGTGATCCTCCTCCTTAGTTTCCAATTTTTGCATTCAAGTCATCAGTAATCTTGATTGCATGTTTCATCAATTTCAGACTGAAAAGGTTGGTAAAAATCCTCAATGGCTTTATTGTTAGCATTAGTGGTTGGTGTGTAAATTTGAATAATAACTTTATTAATTATTCATCCTTGTAGGTGTAATATATCCTACACCTAACAATGGTGAACATTGGAATCGATGTTGAAACATTCTCATTTTTAACATGAAAGTCATCCATTCCTTTCAAATTTGTTACTCTGGTATGTAAACCATATTATTGTGACATTCAAAATGGCCAATACCAGTCTATTTCAGTTCAATAACACCTAGAGTGTTTGATCTTTATGTGTTCCATTTTTTCATGGCTTCCAATTTTTCTAGATCCATATTTCATGCATCCCATCTTCTTTTTAGTGGTTATTGCAGTACTGCTGTTTCTTCTCATTTTGAGTCATTGCCACATCAACAAATATAGGTCCTGAAAACTTTATATCACTAAGGTCAACTCTACTTTGAGGAGACAGCTCTTCCCCAATTATATTTTGAGTGTCTTCCAACTTGAGGGGTTCATCATCCTGCACTATATGAAACAATATTCCACTGCTATCAATGTGCTCCACAAACACCACTATTTTTTTCAGATGTAGATTGGCAGGTTATTCTTTCTAGTCTATTTAGCTTGTAAGCTTTTCTGAAAATTTTCCACCACGGGTAACTATGCTTGTGTTTGAAATACCAGTGGTATATCTCACAGGATCATGATGACTTTCAAGTTATGATAGTTCAAGAACCTGACATGTCTGACAACTTGGCATGCTAGCCTAATTCCGAATGGCCAGCACATCTCTCTTCTTGCTTTCTCTAGTTTCTGTAGACCACTGTACCTGAGCATGCATGGCTTAGGAGGTTGTGGAGTTAATTCTTGCTTCCTGGAGTAACCCTTAACCAATGACCCATAGGAGTTGTTGGACAAATAGCCACACTCCCTCACATTCTGGGCAGAATAACTAGTGGATTTTCTACAGTGTCTCCAGTAAGATTAACCTCCAGTTGCTCACAATTTTAAATTGTTTGATAATGTACTTTTCATTGGCTGCCTTCTTTCTCTTTTCTATTTCCCATTTCCTTATTGATATCTCCCCAGAAAATGGCTTAATTAAAACCTTTGTCTCAGGATCTAATCCTATGGGGAACCCAAACTCAATCACACAAGACATTTGTCAAATCATGGACTTAGTGGTTATAGCTATTATATGTGTAGGTCATGGAAGAGGAGAATTCATACCATCACTTTGAATAGTCATTCGGAGTGCCAACTGGGTCCCCAGCATAGATCCTGGACATCAAAACTCACTGTTTCCTGTATCATAACACTTCCTTATAGACTTCAGTCATTCAAAAAACTCAACAAATAGCTTGCTGTCTCACTTCAAATTTTGAAGTGTGCAAATATGGCTATGTTTTCATTGTGTGTTTAGCCCTGGACAAATCAGCTTTGACCAGGAAGGTGAAGTCATGTGGAAAAACAAACCAAAAACACTAGCAGCTGTGTGTTGTGGAAGAAAACCCTGTGGATGAAGTGCAATTTTTAGGGAACAGAGACCAGTAAGATAAACCAATAAGTGTCCACTGTTTTGATGTTAAGGAGAACCCTGGTGAGGCAGTAATTAAGCACTTAAGGGCTAATCAATCAGCAGTTCAAACCCACCATCTTCCCCAAGGAAGAGGTACGATGTGGCAGTCTGACCCCCTTAAGATTTACATTGATTACCACTACCAACTGATCTGAGAGGGATGGCATTAGGGGATGCTGGATCGCATTCTTAACGAGCTCTAATGGCAGAGTGGACTCCTCATTGATCTCCTAACCACAAGGAAAGTGGTTCTAACCTATCAGTTGGTCCATGTGAGAAATAGGAGTTTGTCTGCTCTGGTAAAGATATAAGCCTTGGAAAATCAAAGGGTGAAGTTCTATTCTATCTTGTAGGGTCTCTATGAGTCAGCTTCAACACAATGATAATGAGTTTGCTTTGGAATTTTGGGATAGAATAGGAGAAATATGTGCAACAAAGTTTAAACTTATTTTAAATGTTCAGTGGTATTGCTCAGAGAGAGATTCTTGGAACCCACAAGACTGTTGTCCTTAGGCACCTTCAGATCTGGAACTGAACTCACTCCCTTGGCTCAATCTTCAGCCAAACAATAGGTAGATCTATAAGGTAAAAAGTAACACTAATCAACTCTTTGAATCAAAAGGATATAATTTATTCAAAGATAAAGTTCAGAAGGGTCAGGAAAGAAGGGGGAATGGAAACAGGAAATACAAGGAGGAAGTGCGATAAATGATATTACGTTGAGCAGATTGCAGTCAATATCATGAAGCAAAATATGTGTGAACTGTCAAATGGAAAACAGATGTATTCTGTAAACCTTCACCCAACTCACAATAAAGAGATTTTTTTTTTCAGCCTTGGAAACCTATGAGGCAATACTATTCTGTCCTATAGGGTACCACTGAGTTGAAATCAACCCAGTGGCAATGGGATATTGATGCTGATGCTTTCTGCCGATTCTAAAAAATAGGGTTATTAGCAATTATTGTGGAAATAGCATGAATGAGACTATGTAAATGGGGTTGGTTACAGATAAATTCTTGTAAATGTTAAAGGATAAGTGATTGAGGATGGACTTGCCCAAAAAGAGAAAATTATTGCAAGATTTTGTTCCAGGGATAAAATAAAAATAGGTTTCCTGTGGGTAAGACTTAAGCCTATAGGTATGGAATTTAAGGAACTGGTATTCCATGATGGTCACCTTCCCGACACAATCACTCAAGACAAAAAGTGGGTGTATAAACAAATGTGGTGAAGAAAGCTTATGGAGCCTAGCTATCAAAAGATAAAGAGTCTAGGGTTTTAAAGACTAGAAGGTTCACAAGTGGCCATCTAACTCAGAAGCAATAAAGCGCACATGAAAGAAGCACACCAGCCTGTGTGATCACAAGATGTAGAAGGGATCAGGTATCAGGCATCAAAGAACAAAAAAATCATATCATTGTGAATGAGGGGGGGTACAGTTAGGGGATCCAAGATCTATCTGTAGGCAACTGGACAACCCCTTACAGAAGGGTCGCTGGGAGGAGATGAGCCAGTCAGGATGCAGTGTAGCAACGATGAAACATATAACTTTCCTCTCATTCCTAAATGCTACCGCGCCCACTATCATGATCCCAATTCTACCTTACAAACCTGGCTAGACCAGAGAATATACACTGGTCCATATAGGAACTGGAAACACAGGGAAACCAGGACAGATGACCCCTTCAGGACCAGTGCTGAGAGTAGCAATAACAGGAGGATGGAGGAAAGGTGGGGTAGAAAGAGGGATCTGATTACAAGGATCTACATATAACCTCCTCCATGAGGGAGGGACAACAAAAAAGTGGGTGAAGGTAGATGTCGGACAGTGTAAGATAGGACAGAATAATAATTTATAAATTATCAAGGGTCCATGAGGGAGGGGAAGGGGGAAGGAGGGGAAATGAGGAGCTACTACCAAGGGCTCAAGTAGAAAGCAAATGTTTTGAGAATGATGATGGCAACAAATGTACGCAGTGGATGTATGTATAGATTGTGATAAGAGTTGTAGGAGCCCCCAATAAAATGATTCTTTTTAAAAACCTCAAAGAGCAAAACACACTATGGTTTATTGTACATCAATGATACTTCAATAAAATTACATTAAAAAGGGGAAAAAGAAATGGAATTTAAGGTAAAGAAAGTATTCCCTTTGAGGACCATATTGTAAATATATATTTAGGCAGGCAATTAGATAAAGACATTTTAAGTCTGGGCTTCTATACCTGCCATCTGTCTGTTATGAAAAGTATAATTAGCAACTAGAATCTCTCATACAAAATCAACTCAATATGGTCTTTCTGGTCTGACCTCCGTGGTGTTCTACTCTGCTTTGATGGAGCTCATCATATCATGACTCTATAACAAGATTGAGGAGTTATTTACATTCTTATGTGGAAGGTAAATCTGTTTGGCCATTCTGTTAGACTAGTTCATTTTCTTTCCTACCATCCCATCTTCCATTTTAATTCAAAACAAGGCGAAAAGCATGTATGTGCCTTTTGAGGAAGGAGAAGATTTTGGTGTGGAAGAAATTCTCTTCTAGACTGCAAGGTAAGTATTTACCCCCTCTAGCCCTGTTGGAGGAGGGGGAAAGGAAGAGAGACAAGGCAAAGAGAACAACATAGTTAGTTTCATGCCTCCTTACTTGACCTGGGGATTGAGGGGAGTATCAGTGACTATGGACCTGTTGTGCTCCCCATTTGGAAGCATGAAGAATAGAGGCTGCCAGGCAGAGCAGCCCTCTGGGAAGTCACTGAAGACAAACATATAGAGAGTGCCATCAAGTCTACTGTGATCCATGGAGACCTTATATGAAATGGAATGGAGTGCTGTCTGATCTTGCACCATTGTCACACATTCCTGAATGTTGAAGTCCATTGTTGCAGCGATTAGGTCAATCTGCCTCAATAAGGATCTTCCATGTCCCTCTATTTCATCAAATATGATGTCTTCCTCTAGCAATTGTCCACTGATAGTGTGTCCAAAACACATTAGTCAGTCAGTGTTCTCTTGTGATCCATAAGGTTTTCTTTCAGTAATTTTTGGAAGTGGACTAGCAGGCCCCTCTTCCTTGTCTGTCTTAGTCTAGAAGCTTCACTGAAACCTGTCCACCATGGGCAATCCTGCTGGTATTTGAAATTCTGGGAACAGAGCTTCCAGCACCATAACAATACACAAACCATTATAGTACAACCAACTGACAGATGAGTGGAGGATATCTATATCTATATATGGAGAGAGAGAGAGTAAAACTGGCAATGCAGTCTGATTAGGCAGTATTCTGATAATCTGCTGCTAACAGAAAGTATCCCCACAAATAACATCTTAAAGTAATGATGATATCAATTTTGCTCACAAATCTGCAATCTGGGCAGAGCTCAGTGAGGACACTAGTTTTGGCTTCATCAAGCATTAGCTGGGGTAGCTCAAAGGACAGAGGCTGCAGCTCTCTTAAGACTCACTCCCTCACACGACTGATACTTCTATTGGTTGGAGCTCAAGAAGAACCCTATATGTGACATTTTCATTTGGCTTGGTCTTCCTTGCAACATCCTGACAGGGTCCCAATGGTGAACAACCCAATACGACCAGGTGGAAGTCACAGAGCAACACTTCTGCCATAGTCAAAGGCCTGCCAAGATGCAAGGAAGAGGGAAAGCAGGCCCTGTTTCTGGAAAAATGAACACAAACTCATCTTGTAACAAGAGAATGTGCGATGTGCAACATTAGGACAGTCATCTTTGAAGGACACAACCTGCCATGAGCCAAGATACAGAGACAGATTTCTACGAAAGCGAAAGGGCAGGACTTAGACTTAAAGATAAAGCCACAGACTTCATAGGACAAGAGCAATAGGGAGACAAGCAAAGGAAAGCTCTAGGACGCAAGCCTAACATGGCTAAAGATAGGGAAAATGTCAGGACTGAACTGGAAGCAAGCAGACACCTGTGCAAGGCAGAACCCGTGAAGTTGTGAGTGCCTTCAAAGCTAAGTCAAAGTACCTTGGGGCGTGAGAAGGGAAGGAGCAGGAGAAGGAATTAATGGGTAGGTTTATGGAATTTGTAAGTCTGGAGACAGAGCATCAGGAATAGCTGGGTTCTGGCACTCAATTGATATCATCAGAGTTTGAACCTTTTACTTTCAGAGCTGTTTCCTTTTGAGTTTCACGCAGGCTTCCTGATGACAGCTGTAGTTTTATCTAGAAGCTCAGGAATTCTATTAGAGAGAGGCTCTTTTCCTTTCTAATCATTGGTGGTACTATCAGGTAAGCATTGGATTGCTAACTGTAAGGTTGGCAGTGCTACCCTACCAGCTACCTCATAGGGAAAAAGATGGAACTTTCTGCTCACATAAATATTTACAGTCTGAGAAACCCCACAGGGACCTTCTATGATTCAAAATGGACTCATTGGCAATGGGGAAATTGTTTCTGGGGCATTTTTTAGGGTTAGATATCATTAACCTAGCATGAGTCTCATACTGAGTCTGACCCAGTCCCTTTGGACAGAGGAAAGTCATGCCCTGACTAGCCAGGCCTGGAGCTGGCAGATTGGGTCAATGCCAGCAGAAGCATGGAGATGGAGCATGGTGGAAGAGTGATCCCAAAGATACAAGCCATGTGCTGTGAGTGGAAGAAGGGCAAATGAATGCTGCATTAATTAACCAGTCATTGACAAAATGAGGTTGCATGACAAATGGCTCCAAAACCCAGCAGTTCAACAAACAGCCCAACCCCTTCCCTCCCACACACACCGTTCTTAAAATTCAGGATCAGGGAGATTAACTGGAACTTTGAACTTGGCACTTCAGGGCTTGGAAGAGGTGACAGTGCATGTAAAGGCCTTGGGGCAGGAGAGATCTTGGTGTGACTGAAAGCCCAGAAGAAGACTAATTTGGGGGAGGTGAGATAATAGGAATGGAGTTTTCAGTGAGCATTTCCTTGAGAGCCTTCAAGCAAAAGCGATTTTTCTATATTCATGTTTTAGAAGTAGATCTCCACCCATTGTGTAAAGCTTTGGGTATTGGATTGGTGTCGGTATGCAGGGAAAAAATAAATGGGCTTGTAATGGATTAGGAGCCTGTGGTAGTCACCTAATCTTGTGTCAAGTTAAGGATTAGGAGTGTAGGCGTGGAGTTTAGGCTGCCAATCTGGAGATAGTCGGTGAGATTTTTATGTGGGCATAGCCTCCTTCTGAGAACTCTGAGAAATCTGGTACTTCCTCCTTGGAGGTGGAAGACACCTCTCTCTCTCTCTCTCTCTCTCTCTCTCTCTCTCTCTCTCTCTCTCTCTCTCTCTCTCTCTCTCTCTCTCTGCTACTCCTTGGGAGACATTGCAGAAGGCAAGCCAAATGGATGCGACCAGACCTCTGAAGCCAAAGAAGCCTCAGAGAGATCGCAGCCAGCACTGAGATGCTTACAATGCCACTGGATCCACAAGACTTTCCACCCATTGGCCTGTGATTATCCTGCATTCAGCATCACTGCACATGTTTTATGGGTCTGAAAAGGAATTTATAGATTGGTATCAGACATATGGGCTAATACCAGACTTATGGATTTGATGTGCACTGGGCTGGGACGTTTGCTTAATGTACAATTACTGTTTGATATAAAACTCTCTCTCTGGATTTATAAGGTAGAATTAGACCAGAACATGTACTCTGGTACAGACAGGAGCTGGAAACACAGGGAATCCATGACAGATGATCCCTTCAGGACCAGTGGTGAGAGTGGCAATACCAGGAGGGTGGAGGGAAGGTGGGGTAGAAAGGGTGAATCGATTACAAGGATCTACATAAAATCTCTGCCCTGGGGGACGGACAACAGAAAAGTGGGGGAAGTGAGATGTTTGACGTGTAAGATATGACAAAATAATTTATATATTACCAAGGATTTATGAGGGAGGGGGAGGAGGATGGAAGTGGGGAAATGAGGAGCTGATACGAAGGGCTCAAGTAGAAAGCAAATGTTTTGAGAAGGATGAGGGCAACACATGTACAAATGTACTTGACACACAATGGGTGGATGGATGGATTGATGGATGGATGGATGGATGGATGGATGGATGGATGGAATGACTGTGATAAGAGTTGTATGAGCCCACAATAAAATTATCAAGGGTTCATAAGGAGGGGGGAGTGGGGAGGGAGGAGAAAAATGAGGAGCAGGTGCCAGGGCCTTATGTGGAGAGCAAATGTTTTGACAATGATGAGGACAATGAATGTATAAATGTGCTTTATAATGGATGGATGGATGGATTGTGATAAGAGTTGTATAAATCCCTAATATAATGATTAAATAATAGGGAAATGATTTTTAAAAACCACCAACTCTCTCTCATACACATGAGTCTCCCTCGATTTTCCTCTAGCATACCCAGACTAATACACAGTTTCCCCCTGTCCTATAGGGCCGCTATGAGTTGGCATGGACTTGAGGGCAGTGGGTTTGTTAGGGCTTTGGAGTTCAGCAGGCCTTTGTTGGTGTGTTTGAGTCTATTTTTGTAGCTGTTGTTTGCAGGTCAGTGGCTCATCTTCCAGCACTCTATAGGACCATATTTTTTTGTGACCCATAGGCTTTCATTTGTTAATATTTGGAAGTAGATCACCAGGTCTTTCTTCCTAGTCTGCCTTAGGCTAGAGCAGTGGTTCTCAATCTGTGGGTTGTGACCCCTTTTGGGGTCCAGCGACCTTTTAACACGAGTCACCCGATTCATGGCAGTAGCAACATGAAAGTTATGAAGTAGCAAGGAAAATGATTTTATGGTTGGGGGTCACCACAACATGAGGAATTGTATTAAAGGAAGGTTGAGCACCACAGGGCTCAAGGTTCCACTGAAGCCTGCCCATCATTGCTGACCCTTCTGGGGTTTGTCATATCGGTGGCACAGCTTCCAATTTCACAGCAGCACTCTAGCTACCTCTGCACCACGAACTGATAGACAGGTGGTGGACTGTTCTTAAAAGCCACCTGATTTACGATGCTTTGTTTTGACAGCCCTGGAAAATGGATACAGAATCTAGTTTCATAGTCAATGCAAGACACACCTTGGGGCAGTAGGGATGGCATGAAGTGAATAGATTCAAAGTATATTTTAGGGAGAGGAAGGATGACAGTTAATGCCTGGGGGGTGTGCAAGAAGAAAGGAAGCAGAGACACCATTGATATTAAGTGCCTGAGTTAAGACAGGAATTTCCAGGGAAGCTGGTGGGTCATGATGGGAGAATTTCACACTCCCCGGGGACAGGGGGAGCATTGATTAGTTCATATGTCTGCGCATCTTCTCAGACAATAGAGGCTTTGTCATCCTCAAATGAAGCATGCAGTTGGAGCTCAGAGAGGGCATGCAGTGCAAATGAAGACTGGGTTGGTTGAGATGGGTGGACCAGGGCCACTAGTCAATTCTGAGGAGCTTCAGAAAACCTGCCCAGTGTCTCTTGGAGAGTGGGCATGTCTCATGGCCACAGAGGGCCTTTTAATGTTTCACCTCCCACTGCAGCAGCGAGAGGCTCTATCAGCTCATCCTGGAAAGGAAACATACTACCTGCCATCAGGTTCATTTCTTCAGAAAGGATGGAAGAATACAAATGAAAGACTACAGTTTGAAGGGGTCTTAGGCAGACTATCAGGCTCATTAAAGCTTCATTTATTAAAACTTCATTATTCAGAGACATTCTCCCAGTAGGATGTATGCTGGGGTGGGGGTGGGCATGAGGAGGAAGGCTTGGAGCAGGGTAGGGGAACAACCCCACACCCCCAAAAAATACCTTCCCAAGAAGCAATTCCAGTGGGCACAGATTAGAAAGAAGTTTCATCCTCTGGTCACTTGATGTTTGTCCCTCTCTTTTATCTGAATGCTCTTTCCACATTGCTCAGATGAATCATCAAATTTATATTAAAATGCAAGTTAGGAAGCATCATCCCCAACCAACCTTGTTCATCAAAATGGTAGTGCTCTCTCCGGGTACCCTGAGTTCAGTTTGTCAACAAGCTGAAGCAGTTGAGCTGGGGCTCTGTGAGGCCCAGGAGCATGAGTTCATTAATATCCGACCCATAATGCCTTGCTGGGTTTATGCCAACAAAGCCCTGTCACTCCTTACCATAGGATTTACTCACTCTTTGAAACAGGCATTTATTTACACACAGTTTGACCTCATGATGGTGTTCAGCAGATGTGGATCTTACTTATTTGCATTGTTCTGTGACAGTTGCAAAATTCGTTAGTGGCTCAGGGATCAATCCTCTGTGGACTGCCCCGAAGCTAGATGAAGCAAGCGGGTTCTCCCTGATTCATCCTCCCTCCTTAGCAATGCTTGCTAGTCAGGATAACATAGTGCCCATTAAAGAAACTGCCTGTGTCACTTTAAATTTGTGACCTGGGTGGGAGGGAGCGTCATGATCACAAGTGACAGAAACTGACGCTTGACTAACTTAGGGAAAAAGGCCTAATGGTGGATAAATGTTGGGAAGACAAGAAAATGTGGCAAATGCCTGGGCAATCTCAGGGCTGTGAAGCAGGTAATGGCGAAACACTCCTCCTGAGGCCAAAGCGTGCCCTCTGTAGTACATTAAATCACATTCACACACACCCATTCATGTTCACATGGGATCTGAGGCTATGGCCTTACTTGGAGAGGAGGTCTTGGCAGATGTGCTTAGATAAGTATTTCAAGAGCTCCATCTTTCTGGGTTTAGATTTCAGATGGATACTACATGCACTGATTGGTGTGTTCTTATAAGAAGGGGAGTGGGCACACAGAGACCCCGTGTGAAGACACTGGCAGAGATTGGATCAGTGCATCTATAAGCCAAGAAATATCAAGGATTAGCAGCAGTGACCAGAAGCAGAGAGAGGCTACTTTGATTCTCCTTCAGAGGTCTCAGAAGGAATGAATCTTGCGCACACCTTAATTTTAACCCTTTGTCCTTCAGAAAAGTGAGAGAACAAATGCCTGCTGTTTAAGTCACTCGATTGGTAGCCAGTTGTTACAGCTACCCAAAAGAACCATTATGGATTGATCTGTAGCCCCCTCAAAATATGTGAGAAATTTGAACCTTGGTGGACATGATCCTGGTTGAAAAGAAGGGAGTTCTTTTGTAATATAAATGAGGCCGTATGGCCACTGGAGATCCCTTCATAGAGGGGTTTAGAAGAGGAGATGGGTCAGTCAGGGTGCGAGGTAGTACCGATGAAGAACACAGCTTTCCCCCAGATCCTGTATGCTTCCTCCCCCCAACTACCATGATCCAAATTCTACCTTGCAGGGCTGGATAGGGCAGAGGTTGTACACTGGTGCATATGGGGGCTGGAGGCACAGGGAATCCAGGGTGGATGATACCTTCAGGACCAAAGGTGTGAGGGGCGATGCTGGGAGAGTGGAGGGTGAGTGGGTTGGAAAGGGGGAACTGATTACGAGGATCCACATGTGACCTCCTCCCTGGGAGATGGACAGCAGAGAAGGGGGGGAAGGGAGACTCGGGATAGAGCAAGATATGACAAAATAACAATGTATAAATTACCAAGGGTACATGAGGGAGGGGGAGCGGGGAGGGAGTGGAAAAAAAAGAGGACCTGATGCAAAGTGCATAAGTGGAGAGCAAATGCTTTGAGAATGATTGGGGCAGGGAATGTGCGGATGTGCTTTATATAATTGATGTATGTATATGTATGGATTGTGATAAGAGTTGTATGAGCACCTAATAAAATGTAAAAAAAAAGAAAATTATTAAGGTAAAGAATGTACAGATGTGCTTTATACAATTGATATATGTATATGTATGGATTGTGATAAGAGTTGTATGAGTCCCTAATAAAATGTTTAAAAAAATGAGGCCATATGAGAATAGGCTTGAGCCTAAACCTAAACACTTCTGAGTTAAAGGCCAGGATAGACCCAGTAACACACAGTACGGGGAGAAAGATCGCGAGGAATGCCAAGGAACTTTCTGGTATCCACAAAGAAGGACCCTGACCTAGAGTCGCACCCCAAATTTGAACCTGTAAGCTCCAAAGCAGGGGGAA
Source organism: Tenrec ecaudatus (assembly GCF_050624435.1). Classification (NCBI taxonomy): domain Eukaryota; kingdom Metazoa; phylum Chordata; class Mammalia; order Afrosoricida; family Tenrecidae; genus Tenrec; species Tenrec ecaudatus. The sequence goes on from NW_027457704.1 coordinate 19,823, forward strand.
AAGTGTTTTAAGGCTACTGACTTGTTGGATAATTTTTGGTTAAGGAGATTAAGACAGAAACTTAAGACATCCTCCAATCCTTCCTCTGGCTTCGTTCCATTTTTCTCACATTCAAGAGTCCTCCTAGAGGATTCAGTCAGGTTGTTGTTGTTGTTTTTGTTCAGTGTCATAGTGAGGGTTTGGATTCATTGTGACCATACATACAACATAATCATACACTGCCCGGTCCTGTACCATTCTCACAGTTGTTCTTAAGTTTGAGCCCATTGTTGCAGCCACTGTGTCAATCCCATTTGTTGAGGGCTTTCCTCTTTTTCATTGCCCCTCTACTTTCCAGAACACGATGTCCTGCTCCAGGGACTGATCTCTCCGGACAACATGTCAATGTTAAGGCGAAGTCTCATTATCCTTGCCCTGAGGAACATTCTGGCTGTACTTCATCCAAGTTAGATGGGTTTGTTCTTTTGGCAGTCCATGGTACATTCATTACTCTTTTACATCACTACTAATCAAATATATCTATTCTTCTTTGGTCTTCCTTATTCAGTGTTCAACTTTCACATGAATATGAGACAGTTGAAAATACCATGGCCTGGGTCAACCCGCCCCAGTCCTCAAAGTAATCTCTTGCTTTTCAACACTTTAAAGAGGTCTCGTGTAGCAGATTTGACAAGTGAAATGTGTCATTTGTTCTCTTCCCTGCTGCTTCCATGAGAATTGATTGTGGATTCAAGCAAGACAAAATCCATGACAATTTCGATCTTTCCTCCATTTATCATGATGTTATCAATAGGTCCAGTTGTGAGGGTCTGGGCTTTCTTTACATTGAGTCATAATCCAAACTGAAGGCTTTAATCAATCCTTCATCTTCATCAGCAAGTGAATCAAGTCCTTCTCATTTTCAGCAAAATTGTGTCATCTGTATAATGCAGGTTGTTAATAGGCCTTCCTCCAACTTGATGCTCCATCAGGCACTGACCCTTAATGAGTTTAGGTCATGAAGGATAGTCCTCCATAGGCACATTGATTATTACACTACCACCCTCACATAATAAATTCAGAGAGAGAAAATTTCCCCAAAGCAATGGAAAGCTTACTAGAGAAGTGGAGGGTGCTAAAAGCCAAAGGTGACACAAACCGGAAATCAATACTAGTTTTCAATACCTGCAGTCATCTAATAGTTCACTGCACGATCTAAGGAAAGGTGAGGAGAACTGGGGCAATTCCATTAAAAAAAGACAATGCAGGGTATATAAGTCCGTCATTCCTCTGGAGAAGAAAAACACATAGTTGGGTTGTAGAGCTTTGTTTGCTAATCAACCGAATGTAGTTGTAAGGCAGGGGTGTGCATGTACGCGTGTGTGTGTGTGCGTGCGTGTGTGTGTGTGTTGAAGGGAGGGGCTTGCCATTCTATTTCATAGCCAGGAGAAAGATGAGCCTCTTCCCATATCTTTTGCTCTGTGGCAAGTTACTGATCTACAAGGAACTTTTATTTGACAAGGACATTGCCGAGAAAAAAACGGAAGCTTGTGTTCATCTCTGCTGAGAGGTGGAGTCAAAGAGATGGGCTTTATGACAGACACCCTGATCGTGCAACCAAACTATGAAATGGCCTCATACATTCAACACACATTTGCTGCACCTCCCCAGTGTGCTGCCCAGATATTACCAGGCAGAGTGTTTTATGGGCAGCATTTTAGAGTTAGGCAGGCAGAGGGAGTGTCTTTGTGGGTGTTGCCTTTACCAGTCCTTGGATTGTTCTGGGACAGACATGCCTTTTTCCTCTAAAGTAACTGATCGCGTGTAAAGAAGGAGTCTCCTCAGTAAGACGGGTTGAACCAAACCCAACCTATGACAATCATCTCAATTGGAACACATAGCGACCCTATACAAATACCCGTAGGGTTTCCAAGTTTGTAACTCTTTTGGGGGGTCAACTACCATATCCTTCTCTTGCAGAACCACTACAGAGTTGAGCGTTGTGTTAGCAGCTGAATGCTTAATCACTGTGCCCATTTTGTTTGCTGAGCCGCCCTCAAAACACTGAACAGTTTTTCTGGGTACCAAGTATGTCCACTTCTATATCTGGCCTAGGGTGTTTTCTCCAAGTTGATAGGAGGTGCAAATCAGTTACTAGGGGTTTGGCAGAGTCAGTATGGAAACTGGGAGGGTGTGTGAAATTTGAACCAGAGTAGAACAATTCCAAGACACTTCCTAGGGATTCCTGGCATATAATATGCAAATGATAGTCAAGATATATAACTGTGTCTCTGTTCTTGGTTCTGTCAGTACCTGGTGTGGCCACAAAGGAGAAACCTGGTCTCCTGCTATTTTGAGCATCTAGTGTGAATGACAGGAGATAAGTCACATGCTAATGAACCCTGGTGGTGTAGTAGTTAAGCACCATGGTGCCCGGCTATCAAAGCATATAGCGTCTGGGGTCTTAAAGGCTGGAAGATAAACAGGGGGCCATGTAGCTAAAAAACAACAAAGTCCACATGGAAAAAGCACACCAGCCTACACCGACATGATCGCTGAAGACAAAGCGGGTGCATAAGCACATGTGAGCATGTTTTCTTGATGTGCACTCACCCTTTATATACAACTCTCTTATACATACGTGTTTCTGTGGATTTGTTTCTCGAATGCACCCAGACTAACATAAGCAGCGTGGAACGCATTTAAGAAGCCTAGACAAGGGCAGGGCAGGATATTTGGAGGGACTGGATCCATAATTTGAGAGGAAGGAGCCCTGGTGGCAAAACGGGCTGCTAGCTCGCTGTCCCAGGGGGGACAATGAGACTGCTGGCTCCCATGAAAATTTACAGTCTTGAAAACTCCATATAGGGTCACTGTGGTTGGAATCCACTGGACGGCAGTGACCTTTTGGGATTGAAGGTGGAAGCCACCAATGACTTCCTGCCATTGAGCCAAGGAGCCTCAGGAGAGTGTGTGAACTTCTGGAATGCAGTGAACAACCTCTGCACATCTGCTTTTCGTGCTGCCCAAGTCATGCCCTTGGCCTTTGCTTAAACATATTCATCCAGAAGTGAACCATCACAGCTGCTCCCTCGGGAAGCTGGGGGCTGAGCTCTCTGGTTCCACTCTGTCAGCATTTCTGGTCCGGGTACCTCCCCACTTCCCCGGCACAGGCAATGTGCTTTTGGAAGCAGTGCTCCCTGGGTAGTGGGTGTGATTTGCCTCCTCTGGCCTAACATGATGAATGCTGAACTTTACCTAGCCCAGGGGAAAACTTATTATTTAAAGTAAGCTTTAGACAGAATCTTTAGAAAGAGAAATGGTTAACTTTATGTACACAATTACTCCCCAACACATAGGCTCAACCTCATAGGCTGTGGATGACCTTGAGCAGGTGCTCAGTCACAATGGTTTTCTATCAGGATTGAGAGTTCAGCTCTCTCAACTCTCCAACTGGTTATTAGCACCATAGTCTCGTTTCTATTTTTGTATTTACTTTGTTTTTAGGGGAAAAAGACTCCCAATCCAACTATATTTTATTAGGAACTCCTTTGCTAAGTTTTACACAAGAAAAAGGCACAAACTGCTGTTCTGGATGAAGGAGAGCATCCGCATGAGGCCACAATGGTGTTGGAAGGACCCACAGCCACAGTGACTTAAATAAAATGACACCCATTCTGTCCTGCTGACTCTGACTCATAGTGACTCTGTGTAGGGATCCTGAAGTTGCTACCTTTACAGGAAGCAATAACCTCATCTTTCTCCTGTGGAATGACTAGTGGCTTTGAACCAGCGACCTTGCTCTTAATAGTCCAACACTATCCAGCATTACCACCTGGGCTCCTGAAAACTTAAATAAGACATAGAAAACAAACAACTTTGTCACAAAATTGTGACTGAAGACAGATCAATTCCTGGAGTTTCAGGAGGGCCTGTGAGAGCATGAGCGGGACCTTCATTGGGATGTGCACACTACCGTATATCGTTGAGTGTGGCCCGGGGAGTGGACGCAAGCACACTGCCTGAGGGACAAGCTTTCCACTGCCAGTCAGAGTAGGAAAGAACTCAATGGCGGCTGAATCTGTAGCCCCTCAAAATGGATGTAGGGTCTCCACATAGACTCTCACTGTGAGCCACAGCCTATTGCTCAAAATTTAAGCTCAAATACAACTTAAACGCCAAACATTCTGTTTCCTTAAAATAGGGTACTGCCAGGATCAGCTAGAAGTCTGCATGACCTATCAGATCTCAACTCCGATCTCAAATCACTTCACATGATCCATTCTACCAGTCATGTCAAGGACAACTAGAGGTCTGCATGAGCGAGCCCAAATCGCCTCCTCACTTACCCATTACAGAGGCTGTGCCTGTATAACCTATCGACTAACACATTCCCATATGCCGTGGTTATGAAACCAACCATCATGCTGGAATAAGGACCAATCACGATGCAAGGGTCAGGATCAATGGGAAAGCAAAATAGGGGCTGAGGGGAGCCAAGATGGGTTGCTTCACTCAATCCCTAAACCTGATCTAATGTCACTAGACTGGGATCTTCCTCACATCTCAAGGGCACCCGATTCATGATTGAAGTGAATTGTGCTTATTCAATCTTTGTTCTGCTTGCTGTCCTGCTGTGCTGCATCCTCTTCTTGCTTTTTTGTGCATGGCTCCCTCTGTTGTGGTGACAAATGGCTTGAGAGGGATTTGACATAGGGAGAAAGCCCACCCACATCAACTGTCACCAGAAGCAGACACTAAGTCCATTTCTCTCACCTCACAGAACTATGCACACCAGACACTGGTAGGGCTGCCTGGGAGGGGAACCCTTAGTGCAGTGGTTCTCAACCTGTGGGTTGCGACCCCTTTGGGAGTCATATGACCCTTTCACAGGGCTCACCCAATTCATAACTGTAGCAAAATTACAGTGATGAAGTAGCAAGAAAATCATTTAATGGTTGGGGGAGGGGGGGCATCACCACAACAAGAGGACCTGTATTAGGAAGGTTGAGAACCACTGCCTGAGTGTGTTTAGGACTTTGCTGCCCTCAAGGTCATCAGACATTCCTGAAGGCAGAGCCACTGCAGGAAGCCCTTCTGGGAAATGCCCTGAAGACAGGTCTCAACCAACTCCACCCTCACCCTCTGAGATCCTAATCATAGGACGCATGGAAATGCTCCCTGCCACTTCGAAGGCTGTAAGTCCATGGGAGCAGAAAGCCTCCTCTTTCTCCCTTGGAGTGGTGGCTGGTGAGTTCAAACTGCTCACTTTCTGGCTAACATAACCCACAGACCAGCTCCCCCTGAGCTCAGTTTGGTTTGCCGCACAGCACACATTGTTTGGAACCTTCTGAAATAGCTATGCACATGTGCAGGTTGGGGGGATTTCGCACAAGATGCAGTTTTCCACCCTCTCTTGGCAAAAATAATTTTTGCAAAAGGCTTGTATTCTCTTCTGGATCTGAGTAGCAGCTACTCTCATGAAGTCATAGCACATACATTCATGCTACAGTCCTCCCAACTCCCTAATATCTTACGCCGAGTCTGCTCCATGCTTTTCTGTGTCCTACATGGCAGCTGTAGGCACCCAAGGCATGGGCTCTGCAGCCTGGGTCCAAATCTCTCCTTCCCACTTCCTCACTGTGTGGTCCTAGGCTCATGACTTTATCATTCTGTGCCACTGATTTTTCATCTGTAAAAGGAGGCCAAATAGAGTCCACACATAGGCTTGTTAAGTGGAATAATTGAATTATTATACACAAAAAGCTTAGAACGGTGCTTGGCATCTTGCAAATACTATTAGGTGGTTTAGCATAGGGACTGGGTCATCCATTACATATGCTCAGATTCAAACTTCCGGCCAGGAAGGGGTGGTACACCTAGGTGGGCATTACACCTGGATTGGCCCATCTGGGCCAGGTGAATTCAATCCAGCCATTGGGGTTGACCATGACCGTCAACCATGCCTCCCTATGGAGGAATTGAAAAGGCAGGATCTTGACCGCTCCGATGTCTCCCTTCACCCACTTTTCTGTTGTCCGTCCCCCAGAGAGGAGGTCACATGTAGATACTTGTAATCAGTTCCCTCTTTCCAATCCACCCTCCCACAACCCTCTCAGTATCACCACTCACAAATTATCAAGGTTTCTTGAGGAATGGGGGAGCGGGGAGGGAGGGGAGAAATGAGGACTTGATGCCAGGGGCTTAAGTGGAGAGCAAATGTTTTGAGAATAATGAGGGCAATGAATGTACAAATGTGCTTTACACAATTGATGTATATATGGATTGTGATAAGAGTTGTATGAGCCCCTAATAAAACGATTTTTAAAAAAAGAAAAAAAGGCAGGATCCCGGAGCCCACTGAGTGACTTTCTCTCCAGCAGCTTCTAGGTAGGCTGTGCCCCGTGAGGGGCCCCGAGGTGCCTGTGTAAACCTGAAACTTCTTCTCTCAAAAAACCCACTTGGATCACAATCCAGGCTTCGAATTGAATTCTTTCTCGCGCGAAGCCAAGGCCTGAGGTATATCTCTCCCAGGAGAGATCTAACAATAGTATCTCTTATTATAGCATTAGGAGCCCAGGTGGTGTAGTGGACTGTGCATTAAGCTGCTAATCGCAAGGTCGGGGGTTTGAACTGACTAGCCCGTCCGTGGGAGAAATATGAGGTTGTCTATTTCTGTAAGGCAGTGGTTCTCAACCTTCATAATGCCCCCACCCTTTAATACAGTTCATGTTGTGGTCACCTGCAACCATAAAATTATTTTCATTGCTACTTCATAACTGTAATTTTGCTATTGTTATGAAATGGTTGACCCCTGTGAAAGGGTTATTTGATCCCCAGAGGGGTCGCGACCCACAGGTTGAGAACCGCTACTGTAAGGATTTAAAGTCTCAAAACCCCAAAGGGGCAGTTCTTTGTCCTATTGGGCCGGTATGAGTGGGAGTCAATAAAATGGTAGTTAGGTTTTTTTCTGCATCAGTATCAGATTCTGGTGGCAATCTTAGTCATCACGCATTGTGGTCTGGTTTGAACTCTGGTAGATCTGTGGGAAATGACTGCCCTGGTTTGAGGTGAGGGCCACGGTGCTTCAGTGGTAGATCTCTCATCATCTTTCACCGGGAAGACCCGGGTTCGATTTGCAGCCAATGTGCCCCAGACTGTCAGTGAAAGTTTGTGTGTTGCTATGACACTGAGCAGGCTTCAGGGATGTTTCCAGACTGAAATAGAATAAGGACGAAAGACCTGATTATCTCCATCCACACATCAACCTATGGCCCTCCACGGTTGGCTTCCCTTCCCAGCCCTGGTGATAGCACAGACTGGCATAGTTTGCTCCGCTTCCCATGAGGTGTCCATGAGAGGCTGACTCGACAACCACGGTCAAGATCAACAGCTTGAACTCCTTTCTGGGTCTACAGAAACAAGAACAACCTTCTGAAAGGAGGTCGCATTGCTATTTGGGACTGGGAGAATGCCTTTGTGACAAGGATTGTGCTCTGGATCCCAAAGGCGACTTTTAAACACAGCCACATAGCAACTCCGGAAATTGCCATAGCAGAAGCCAGGTTTTTAAAAAAAAAAAGTTCTACAGTTCTACTGGCTTGCTCAAAGGAGGCCAGAGTTGGATGGGGGTGGGGTGGGGTGGGAGACTCCTCTAAAAATGAACAAATTTGTTTGCTTACATATTTGTCATGTCTTTTGGGCCTGAAAGAAAGGGGGGGGGGGAAGCAGACGAGAGGAGGAAACGGCGACTGACAGTCATCTTGTTGGTATTCCCACAGCATCCCCTCCTTAGGCACTTGCTGCCATCTCATCCAACTCCACTCAGTATATTTTCACCCAGCAATGATGCAGAAATGTCTGTGTACTCCAGTGTTACTGTAGTCGGGCAGCGTTTACGGGTTTGACTTTCAACTCAGCATGGCAGGACGTCTAGAAGCAATTATAACCAGCACCTGCTCTGTCTGTGCGGTGGGCAGGCAGTGACGGATCCCCAGCTTCCAGAACACTAGTGCCCCCTCCCAGCTCACGATAATGACGGTGACACTCGGCCTCCTTGTTGTCTGGGGGAGCTCTAGGAGCTCTCCTCTGAAACCTCATATTATTGGCATTTCTTTGAGTGAACACATCAAATTAGTGACTGTAAAGGAAGGTGTAGGAGATGATTATTGGTGACAAGACAAGCCTCAACCACTTCCAGAGAGCATGTCTCCTAAGTGCAAAGTATGGAGAGGGAGGAAACAATTGACCACAAATGGAACAGACTCTGAGTCTTGCCACACAATGTATGTGCATGGTCACTGAGGCGCCAACATTATGGCTGGAGGACGGATATGGTTTGTGCAGCCGTGATTGCCATCCAGAACGTGCCGTGCTATTGTGAAAAACGATTTTTTTATTCTGAGCAAATCTCTGCTTCCACTTGCTTTAATGCTTCGCCAGAGAGCCAGGGACTCTGGGAGGGGTGGGGACGCACAGGGCTGGGCTGACCTCAGGAACTCATGTGTAAAGGGCTTTTTCTCACTTGGAAGCAGGCTGGGTTCACAGCTGTTCTTTCTGGTAAAGCTTGTTTCTGAACCTTGCCACGTCTGAGTCCGAAGAGGGAAATGAAGGTGACAAATGCTGCGAGGAGCCCTGGGCACATCTTGGCTATGGTCCTGCTTAAGTCTGTTTCATTTGAATCCCAGTTTTACCTTTCCTCCTTTCTGGGTTCCGAAGCATCAGATGGGTGCCAAACGCTTCCACGGACAACTAAAGCTGAACAAGGTGCAGGCAGATGAAGAGCAACGGGAGGTTGGTGTTTGGGAGAATGAATACTTGGGCTTCCTAGGCCAGTCCAGCTGGTGGTTAGAGCCCTGTTTCAGATTCCACTGAAATCTCCTAGTGTCAAAGGACCAAGTGGCTCCTACGTCCAGAATTTCTGTTACATGTCTCACCAAGGAGAAGCTGGGCCAAAATGCATTGAAGAATAAAGCAGGAGCTTGGCTTGTGAATCCACTCTCTGATTCTGAAATTTCAAAGGCTCTGTGCACAGACATTTCAACACTGAAAGCACAGCAGGGAAAATCAAAGACTTGGGCTTCCTCCTTGCCCCTCTTTTAGGGCTTTTATGGTTTTCCAAGGCGCCTCCCAGAGCTGAGTGTTGTATAGGTCATGTTTAAAAATGTCGTAGTTCTGAGGGACTTGCTGTTCTGCTTTCTTTTGCAAGGAGACCGGGTTTCTTGTCTTGTGGCCAAACACAGAGCACAGATGTCTGTGGGCCCCCTCCCTTTCCCCTGACCTTTGCTCTCTTCTCTGGATACCCTACTGACCTGTTCTCCCTTACAAGATCTGAACTGCTCACACACTTAGTTAAATTCTCATCCTAGCGAGAAGCATCCGAGCATCTTATTAGAGCCTGTATGAGTTCTGTTCTGGATGCCTATTTGTGTAACTTCAGGTCTCTGGCATGGAAACGTCCCATGCCCACAGACCCACACAGGTAATATAAACTCCAACAGTAGTTTAAGGTTTAAGGTGGTCACAGGGAACACTGGGACCCGTGTCTCCTGGTGAACCCCTCAGGCTGTCTAAAGGGGCTAGTTCCATCTCAATGTAGCCTTGCAGGAATGTAGACCGGTTAGGTAGGAAGACAAGGGGTTGTTCCTCTCCATGCTTAGGGGGCCCCCTACAGGAGGTTGGAAGCCAATGCGGGCTAAGCCCAAGCCAGGAGAGCTTAATTGATGCCTCCCAGCTGAAAGCCCTTACAAGGCTGGAATCTGGAGACCACCGCCCCTTCCCTTCAGCTGCTTCTCTGCCTTCCACTCAGCAGGGCTGAGTGTGCAGTGTCATGAGGGTGCCCGTGTTCAGTTTAGTGTAACGCCGGAACCTTCTTCTCTCATGTCTATAAACCCACTCGGATTACCACCCAGGCTTTGGTGTGAATTTCTTTCCAGTGTGTAGTCAAGGACCGAGACATTTCCCACCCGAGAAACCTAACAGACCCAGACTTACAATAAACCCATATTTGTATTTATAAGGCAAGAGGTGACCAGGTCTAGACAACAATGGTGAAGAGGGCCCTGGGTTTGAGAAAGATTCTGAAGTAGAATCCATAACCCTTAGAAATGTATTGGCCTTAGGGGAGGGGCAAAGAGGGCTGGATTGAGAAAGTCTCTGGCATCCAGTTCTGACTTGACTTCTGGATCCTGAATCCTTCAGGGCCATGACCTTGCCCTCCAGCCAGACCTTCCAATAGCCATCTTCTCAGAGCCTTGTTAAGTTCTCATAATACATTACACCTGCCATCCTGTGAGCAGCTACCAAACCCAGGCACTTTTTTCAAAGACAAGCTCGCTCTCTCTACCCCTAAGAGCAGGTAGTTTGGGGATGATGGATATGAGATACCACAGAAGACAAATCTGTTATCTTCCATGGTGCACAGAACATGCTGTCACAACCAGGACTCGTGACAATCCCTCAGTTTCCTAAATTGCTTCACTGCTACTTTTAATTAAGCCTCATTAGATTGTCATATCTTGATAAGAGGGATGACCCTGAACTAGATGCATAAATTAAAGCTATCCTCATCCTGTGCTTTTATATGAATGTGTTAATTATTTTTGTGATTAGGGAGAATAATGGAGGGATGGAGCAATACCAAACGGAGTTTGACAAAGTGTTGGTGTTTGCTGCGGCAAACGTGGTGTGTGTCAGACACAATCCGTCACCCAGTGAGTCTGCCATTAACACCAAGGGACAAAGGTAGGATTCCCTGTAGTAAATTACCTTCCTCCCAGATGCTAATGGAGACCCAGCAGGACCCACTGTTGTGTTGTCGCAGTTGTACACGGGCCCTTAGAGGAGACAGAGCTGGTGTTTGAAACGAGTCTTGTTTGCCCCCAGTTGGCTCACACATTTGTTTTTTAAATGGCATAATCACTAACATTTAAACACAGGGTGATGTCACGTAACAATCTGCAGCTTCTGAGAAATGGAGAGGCCCGACTTTGCTGGTTGACAGTGCAGAGGCACTGGGGGAGCAGTCAGATATGGTGATCAGAGTTTGGAATCCTTGCTTTCCAAGTACATGTGTCAAGGAGTTCAAGGGTTCAGAAATTTAGGAGGGAAGTTCCAGAAGACAAGTTTGTGTGGTCGATAATAAACCAATATAGGGGTTGAGATTTCAATCTGTTGGCTATTTATTTTGTGCTTGGTAGCCAACCAGCCCAGAATTCCTGACCTCGCCGACCTGTGAAACAAGGACCATTCCAGAATGAAATAGAAGCAAGCACGGAAGCGAGGGCATCCATTACCCCGAATGCATAAGGGTCAGGAACTAAGTGCTTTCTGTAGAACAGCTCCAGAAGGCAGACCTTTGGCTGGAAAACCTGTTAGGGAGCTAGCATAGGGACTGGCAGGCCTATTACACATGCTCAGAGGTCCGAGCTACCGGCTCATGAAGCAGTGGCTCACTGCATGCTCAGCAGTTCAGGTTTCCAGCCAGGAGGGGGAGCTATGCCTGGGTGGGGCTGTACCTGCATTGGCTCACCTAGGCCAGGTGAATTCAATTCAACAATTCAGCCAATGGGGTCGACCCACGTCATCGACCACGCCTCCCTAACCGCTCATAAAACTCACGGGGATCCCAAACCAGGCCTCGCCGTGAGCTGTTTCTCGCGTGGAGCCATGGACCGAGGCACACCTGTCCCCGGAGAGGTCGAAAAGAAGCGGTGCTGTGTGATTTGGAGCTATGAGGTAAGCCGGCCCCAGGAGTGGGCCCTCCCATGTTGGTCTCACGGATTGGGGGCCCCTCTGGGCTCCTTTTACCTCACCACCCTCGGGAGAATTGTTGGGTTGAATTCACGGTGTTCGTCTTTGCGCCGTTTCTTGCTGGTGTCCGTCTTTGCGCCGTTTCTTGCTGGTGTCTGTCTTTGCGCCGTTTCTTGCTGGTGTGCGGGACTTGACGTGCCTGCTTTCCCAGGAACTCGCCTGCCTTCCTGGGCTGCATTTGTGAGGGGGCTGGGACGCTGCTGCCTGGAGGCTGGGAGGATTTTGACTCCAAAAGCCTTCTCGAGGCTCAGTGTATAAGGTTTATTTGGACGTGAAAACAGAATCAAAGATGCAATTAACGAAGTTTTAGAAGCAGGCTTTATTGAGAAGCTTGCGGGCAGGTTCAGCAACTCAGGGTATTGAGCTATTGAAGCCGCGCAGGGGGAAAAAATCCTGGCAGCGTTTTTATGCCCACTGCTGGCAGGCACAGCTCGGGAGGATCAAAGCTGGGGAGGATCTGCGCACACAGGTGCTTCAGAAGGGAGAAGGTCGTTAATCTTACCTATATGTCAGGGACGCGTGGAGTGACCATATCTTCAGAAAACATTCTGGCTTTGTGACGAGCTGGTTCCAGGAATTTGGGGTTGAGCTGGGGAGGGGAGGTCGGTTAGGAGTCAGCCTTGAGAGCTAAGATGGAGGTGCAGGACTCAAAATGGAGTCTGTTGTGCCAAGACTGGGAAACAGTGTTGTGCCGCGGCTCCGGCAAGCAGCAGGCCTGGGGGCGCCTGCGTCCACCCTGTTGGTTTGGGCAGGACTCTGGCTGGGTGGCCGGCTCCAGGCTGGCTTTCGGCTAGGCCACAACCTGGGGCCTCCATTTTCCCAGCCACGTGACTCCACTCACAGGCAGAATGGCACCACCTGTGTCTGTTGTAGCTACAGTCCATTCCCAGACAGCAAACCGCCCAGACTGCCGGAAAGTTCAGCAGAACAAGTTTCATTTCCTGCTCAGGGACCAGACCATCAGCTCTCTTGAGGGGAGACTGAGCGGCCCCCCAGTCTAATTTTCCAAAGGCTTTTATACTTTTGCAATGTGCAGGTGTGCAAGCAGGCAGAGCTCAGAAGCGGGGTATTGTGGTTAGCCATTCTTAGTTGAACCAAAACTGCTCTGGTCGTTCTCGAAAGCCTTCTGAACATCCATTTCCTTCTGTACGTTCCCTTGGGCTATGTCTGCACAGCCTAACTCCCCAGTATCAGCTAGTTCATTGGCAGTTCATAGCTAGTTTATTTACCATTCATAATGGCTTCTGAAAGCTCAAAATGACTTCTCTTGTCAAGGCTACTTAAGCTTTGCCCAGAGCTGCTATATACTCTCCTGTTCTTAGCCAAGTTCAAATCATTGAATCTTCGGTAGCCAGCCCAGTGTATGGTGGGCTCAGCACTAAGAGTTTTGTGGCTTGTACTTTCTGTGTAAGGAATGCCACTAGCTTATTGGTTATTACTGGGCCAAATGTGAGGCTTAGCAGGAGGAGGATTAGAGGCCGGCTAGGGCCGTTCATAGGGTAGTTAGCCAGGCTGACCAATTAAGTAGCTTTTCAAACCAATTGGTTCCTCCATTTCTTTTCTTGACTCTTTGTTCTAATCCTTTCCTAACCAGGGCTCATCTATCTTTATTGATTCCCGAATGCTTTGCATAGAATTAGTTTCTCCCAATGCTGTGCACAGCATTCCTTGTTTCCAAAAGAGCAAGTCAAGCCCGCGGCGAGTTTCCAACACAACTGCTACAAGGGAGTCTAGGGATCTTTCTAAATGGGAGACAGGTTTTTTTTAATCCCTGTAGATCTAAAGCAATTTGCTGACTAAGAGTCTGATAGTTTAAGTTTCCTTGTATTAAAGCAACTGACCCGACTGCAGCTAATCCCATAATCCCAAGCCCTGTTACCAGTGGGACCAATACTGGGGCTCTTTGAACTCATCCGGAAATTCCAAAGTTATCCCTACACCTCCTTCACCAGAACACAGGTACACTTGAGGAGTAACATGAACTAGCACACAAATACCCGGGGAAAAGAGACAGGGTGTTCATCCTGTGGAACAAGTAAAGTAAGTACTCATTGGAGCAGATAACAAATTAGGATCAACATTTGGTTCAATGGGAACAGCTTGAAGGCAAAAATCTCGATATCTTGATATATTAAAGGGATACTTAGATGAATAAAAACACAGTCTTGCCCTTGCAAATCTTTTAAAGTGAGCTTAGACTTGAGTCCATACTAACATCACCTATAGACTGCTGCTTCGTGTAATCCTTTTTACTAACATTTCTAATTGGATTACACTCTGTACCAATAGTGCTATTTGTACCTGTGCCTACATAGTAAGGGGAAGCAGCGTTCAGACAAAGCCAACAATCAGCTGTGAGGTGAGGATTTGAGTTCATAAATTGGAATACAGCATCCCGAGAATCAAACACAGAACCTTGAGGTGGCTCCTGAATGAGAAGGGCCCTGTGAGTTGGGCTGGCAGTGAACGGGAAAGTTACTGGAGAGTCTGGAGGGTGCGGCAATGGAATCTTAATGACACCAGCTGTGGCTCTTCAGGATTTATCCCGAGGTTTGGGCCTTTGTACGGATGGCAGGTTGCCATATTTTACTTTGCTGGATAGAAAAGGTTTCCCGGGATCTCTATCATTTACATAATGTTGAATTCCCCATGTTTTCCCGGTGAACCCAATAACGCTTGAATCCAATTCTTATTGGGTTATATTTGGAAACCATACACGTAGTGGGATCAAACCCTTCCGACTTGAGTCTCATTCTTGTAAAAATAATATGGTCATCTTTAACAAGTTTCCACCCTGAAAATGATGGTTTCACAACCCCAAGCTGCGCAATGGTAATGTCCCTCCCCTTGGCAGTTAGGGAGTCCATGAGCCGGGCATATATACACATGGTTTGTTTGGAGCCTTCTTTCTATAGAGGGTATTCCGCACCAATAGGACGGGATTCGAGTATAGGTCCCATTGTGCCCTTTACCTTTAAAGGATCCAGAATGCCAATTCTTTCCTAGCAAATCAAACAAATCAAAATGAAAACAGGGGGTCATACCCAGCATAAGAGGTTACATATTCACTGCTGGAGGTTAGAATAGCAGTCCACAGATGTGTTTGTGCTTGGGGGAAACACTGGGTGTTGTCAGCAATACTCAGAGAAAAACAATTAAGTTCTGTAAAGCCTTAATTTTGAGGGATTTTCCGTCTTTCTGGGTGTCCATCTTTCCAGGATATGCTCAGGGAGGGCTTTTTTTTTACTTATGACTGAGGAATCCACGGCCCCCTCCCCACTATTTTAACTACAGTTGGTGTTGTAAGTATCACTTGGTATGGGCCAGTCCACCTAGGTTCTAAGGTGTCAGGTTGGTGCTTCTTTACCCATGTCCAGTTTCCTGGTTGCACGTTGTTGGCTGCCTGTTCCCTTTCCCTTGGTTAGGCCCAAAATGAAGGTGTCAGAGCAGATGATTTGTCTCTCACCTGTTGCACAGCCTGCAGGCACTCGATGAGGGAATGATTAGTGACTTCCATTATTTCTACTTCTTTCAATCTTGGGAGGATTTGGGGAAGGTCTGCCAAACATAAATTCAAATGGGGACATGCTTTTCACATACGGAGTGCATCAGACTTGAAGTAGGGCAAAAGGTAAAGTAAGGATCAACCCAGTTCTCGCCAGGTCCTAAATGCAACTTAACGAACAATTCCTTTAGGGTTCTGTTTATTTTTTCTACTTGCCCTGAAGAGCTTCCAGTTAATATTTAGAAGCATTGCTAAGACGTTAGTAATTTGAGCAATAAATGTTGGCCCATTGTTGGACCCCAAGGTGGTGGGAAGGCCAAATCTAGGGACAATTTTAGTTACTAATAATTTACACACAGTGGCAGCAGTTTCCTTCTTGGTTGGGAAGGCTTCCACCAATCCAGAACAGGTGTCTACGAACACCAGCAAATGTCGGTAGTCATACTTTCTAAATTTGATATCCATAAAGTCCACCTCCCAGAATTCTCCAGGACTACTACCTCAAGCTCGTGGTTGGGGTTGCTCCTTTTCTTTCTGGGGTTGTTTACCCGAGCACAGTGCAATCAACGGTGGGTGACATCTGCCACCCAGTGTCCAAGCCTGGGTATGTAAAAGTGCCTGAGAAGCAACTGAGACAGTTTAGAGAGGATCCCAAATGCATACCTTCATGTAGTCCTTGAGTCAGATCTCTCCCAGAGCTTCTGGCATGAATCTTCTTCCATCAGGATGGAGCAGCCACCCTGGATGCTTCCAGTCTTTTTGGCAGGCCAGCTCTTGGCTTATCTTTAGATCATTTTCTGAGTATGTAGGTTGTGGCTGTAACACTGGGGATGGCATGGTCACAGCCACTACCTTGGGGATTTGTGGTATAGTCCTGGCATTCGAGATCCACCGGTCCGGGGGACTGGTTAGGACTGGTTCAAACATAGGTCCCCCTACCACAGCAATATCCTGTCCCAGTGTAAGCTTCCTAGCTTCTATGACTAGGATGGCCATGGCAGCCACAGCTCGCATGCAGCTCAGCCATCCTGCAGCTACAGAGTCCAGTTTCTTTGAAAGATAGGTCACAGGTCTCTTCCATGGCCGCAAGTTCTCAGTTAGCACTTCTTTTGCTGTGCCTCTGGCCTCACATAGACAATTGGAAGGGCTTTACTATGTCTAGTAGGGCAAGGGAGGTTGCCCATATGAGCGACTTTTTAAAGGATTCAAACGCTTGTTGTTCTACTTCAGTCCATTTAAGTTCTTTTTCCTTACCCCAGTACTTGCATATAGGGGTTTCGTTGTTTTTTGCAAATCCCAAATTCCACAATGGACAGTACCCCACAGTTCCCAGAAACTCTTGCAACTGCTTCTTCGTCTCAGGGACTGGGATTTTGAGGATCGCCTCAGTGCGGCTGGGGGACAAGGTCCGTTTTCCCTCCTCCAGTTGGTAGCCTAGGTATACAGCTTTATGGACACACAGTTGAGCCTTTCTTGCAGATACCCTGTAACCCCATGGGCCAAGGACTATTATCAGGTCCTTGGTAGCCCGTTGGCATTCCTCCAGGGTTTTGGAGGCCAGGAGGAGGTCATCTGCATACTGGAGCAAGGTGGTTTGGGGGTGTTCCTCCTTGTGTCCCTGTAAGTCTTCACTGGGTTGATGTGCAGGGGACACGGGTATGGAGAACAAAGCATCTTTAAGTTCAAAACAGTATAACAAATTCAGTTTGATGGGATAGTACTCAGGAGGATCTCAGGGTTTGGCACGTGGGGTGGCCAGTTTCTATCCTCTCATTTGCCTCTCTGAGATCCTGCACCGGTTGGAAGTCCTCAGTTCCCGGCTTCTGCATGGGCAGCAGGGGAGCATTCCATGTGGACTTGCAGAGGACCCAAATGCCTGTCCTCTTTAGTCTGCAAATGGGAACAGAAATACCCAATTCTGCTATCCAGGGAGTAGGGTTAGCTTGACACACCAGTGTAGCTGAGCTCAGAAGTTGTACGACCCCAGGCACCTGAAGTTCAGAAAGGTCTGGCAGGTTGTTCTCTGCCCAAACAAAAGGAATATCTTTTAGTGATTTATCAAGAAGTTCCTTTGAGGAGGTCTCTTCTGCTCCTTGATAAAACACATATCACTCTGACATTGGAGTGGTGAGCAAAACTTTTGGCTTTTCAAGTTCAAGGGTTAAGGTGGTTGTAGCAGATGAGAATGTAATTATGGCTGCCATTTTTCATAATAAGTCACGATCAATTAGGGGAAAGGGGCATTGAGGCATTACCAGGGTGAGCGTGTAACTGTCTCTTGTGCTAAATCTGTTATTCTGGCCGTTGTCCATGGGTGTGCTTGGGTCTGCCCTGGGGCCCCTGTAATGAAAGCCTTTCCTTTTGACAAGGCACCTGTAGTCTTTTCTGAAACCAAGAAGGTGACCCCTTTGTCCACCTAGAAATTTACTGGCTGGCTCCCTACATGGAGAGTGAGCATGGGCTCTTTGGGGTCAAGTGAAACAGAGCCTGGACACCTTTATTCAGCTTTGAGCATTATTGTCTGTAGCTTCGATTTTTCTAGGCGAGGACTAGGCCCGTTCTCTCTAGTGGTGCCTCGTCCGCCTCTCCTGGGCTTTTCAAGGCACTGATTTTTCCAATGTCACTGTTTTGTATAGTAGGTACATGGATACTTCCTCAGGACTAGGCGAGTGAGAAGCGGGGTATTAGGGTTAGCCATTCTTAGTTGAACCAAAACTGCTCTGGTCGTTCTCGCAAGCCTTCTGAACACCCATTTCCTTCATGACATTCCCTTGGGCGACGTCTGCACAGCCTACCTCCCCAATATCAGCTAGTTCATTTACACTTCCTAGCTACTTTATTTTCTTTTCATGGTGGCTTCTGTCAGCCCCAAATGGCTTCACTCTTGTCAAAGCTGTTTCAGCTTTTCCCAGAGATCCTACACAGTCGCCATTGTAGTCGAGAGGTAACAGGATCTGTGACCATGGCCAAGATGGCACCCACCAGTCCACATGTGGAAGGGCGCTGCCTAGGGAGCTGGGTGAAGAGGCCTGGGAGTTAGCCCTGCCTGGTCCCGGGAGGCCAAAGTTTCCCTTTTCCCCTCCATTCCCTTTGCCTTTCTCCTGGTTTTTCAAACAAGCTGCTCTAGCCCTATAACGCCAAGCACAAAATTGTCATAATTCTTAATGAAAACGTATCTGGTACCCAAATTATAAATGTGACAATTTGGTCACATTTCAAAAACACTGAAAATTTTATGCTTTTAAAATATATTTTGAATGTCATATATATTGATAACTATGAAATTAAATAATAAAAACCAAAAAAAAATTTCCAAAATTTAAAACTTGAGGCGTTATAGGGCTAGTGTTCTTCCATATTTGGTTTGTTCCTTCTTACAGGCTGCTTTTCCGTGGCCCAGGCTTAGGCCAATGGCGTTCGGAAGCCTAGGCGGAGTCACTGTTATTTAGGCTTTCAGCGATGCTGCTTCAGGCACTTTTGGGGACAGCTCTTACTTAATACACAGCTCCTCTGCCATGATGTTCCAGCCAGAAATTCCAATTTCCCTTAAGGTTCCCTGAGCTGCCACGTGTCCCTTCCCTTGAGAGATTTGAGCATCAGCCCCGCCAGCAGGCGTCTTGGAGGGCCTTGGGGCCATCCCAAGCAGTGGTCCTCCTAGCCTGTTGTCCATAAAAATGGTTGGACCTAAAGGTCGCCCTCAGCGACTAGTCCTTGACCCCTTCCCTCGGGCTGAGGCATGAGATTCAGGGCAACCCAGGGGTGTGCTCTCAAGTGGGGGTTATTGACCTGGAGGCAGCAAGCTGTCAATCGCCTCCTTGTTTTGTGCTTTCTAGATGGGACTTAGCAGCTTGATGCTCAGGAATTGCCGCCTTGCATGAATTGTGTCCAATTGGGATAGAGTTGATACAGAGAGGCTGGGCAAACAAAAGCTGATAGATTCACATTGCAACTCTATTTGGCCACAGTATCGTTTTGAGAAAGGAGAATGGTGGGCAGAGAAGGGTACGCTTTCCCTTCCAACCGTGATTCACCGGGAACAGTTCGGTAGAGTGCCGGGAAAGTGGGCGGAGATGCCAGAACTTAGAGCATTTCTCCTCTCGAGGAGCAGTAGGAGACCTTCATTCCCAGTGCACCCAGGAACCCCTAAGGCTGGCGTCCTCAAACTGTGGTCCATGGGGCACATGTGGCGTGATGCCATTTATCCCACCCTCGGGGTGTTTTTGCTGCCACTGCCTGTCCTGCTTAGCAGCCGACTCGTGCAGTGTGCATAGGAATTTGTCCAGAGGTTTTTTGAAAACCATAGTCTGGCCCTCCAACGGTCGGAGAGACAATGAACTGGCCCCCTGTGTAAACAATTTGAGGACTCCTGCCCTAAGGGATCCTGGACTTCAGGTCACTATTGTCCCACCCCTGAGCCCTCCCTGAACATTCTACCCCTAGTAGAGGCACCAGGGGCATTTGGTCCCCGGGTAACTTACAAGCTTTTTACTCAAATGGAACCTGAGAAAATTAAAAATGACACAGGCAGTTACTGTACTTTTGTTCCCTGTTGAATCCGCCTGTAGCATCCCAATATTACAATTTAACCCTATAACACCGAGCATGACCTTTCCCTAACATTTAATCAAATGAATATAAATGTATATATATTGATAACTATGAAAGTAATGAATCAAAACAAATTTTTTTTTGCCCCAAAATTTAAAAGTGAGGCGTTATAGGGTTAAAAAGAAGGATGGTTCTTATCATAGGGGCCAATGCCTTAGGATCATAAGTGAAGCGGTGATCCCACTGCACCCAGTAGTGCCCAAACCCTGGACCCCGCTAGGGGAAATTGTGAATGCTTTTACCCCTGTGCCGGTACTTAGAATGAACAAACACACACACCTGATAATCCTAAGATTTTTTACTTACTTCCTGTGATACTCACCTACTTTCAAGGGCACTCCCACCTCACAATCCTAGCCTTGTCTCAGTTAAACTGTTCACCCTTTTGTGCGTTTGTTGGTTTTTCCAGAAGTTCTCAAGTTACCAAAGCCCCTAATCCAATTGTGCCAACTCCAGGACCACCATCTCCTGGACCACTTCAACCTTATCCAATCTAGCGCTGAATGGACAACCCCTCCCAGCAGAGCAGGAAGGGTGTGGACCCAAAGCCCCACTTCGCCCCTTTTGCCAGCAGGAACTAGCTAGAGATGTCGTCGCCCAGTACCCCAAAGATTTGGGTCCACATCTCTTCAGGATGGAAATGTTAGGTAGCTAGCATAGGGACTGGGGTGTCCATTACACATGCTCAGATGGCCCAGTTAGCGGCCCAGGAAGGAGTGGCACACTGTGCGTGCTCAAAGGTCCAGGTTTCCGGCCAGGAAGGGCAGGTCCACCTGGGTGGGCGCTGCACCTGCATCGACCCACCTAGGCCAAGTATATACAATTCAGCCACTAGGATCGACCAGGGTTGCCCACCACACCTCCCTAACGCTCCTAAACCTCCCTTGGATCACAAACCAGGCTTTGGCATGAATTCTTTCTCACGCAGAACCAAGGACCGAGGGATATCTGTCCCCAGAGAGATCTGACCAACCCAGGGAAGCTCTTTGGAGGCAGCAGGAGTGGACGTGAGTGGCTGGTGGATACTGTTCAGATGCATGGCTTTCTGCTTGGAAGGGTTTTTAGTCTTGGCTGACAGGATCAGAGGAGGTAGTATGTCTGGATCACATAGTTTCCATGTCCACAAATGAGCTGCCCATTCCAAAGTCCTGACAGTGCCTTTGGAAAACACTGTGCTTTGGAATGTCACTCCTTGCAGAGGGCAGTGGGAGGGGCTGGGACCCAGGTATGCTGCCCCTTGCTCCCAGTTGCCGGATTCTGGATCCTGATTATATCTCTCACAGGATCAGTTAGTGGGCTTGTTGTCTGCCTCAAGGTTTGTTCACCGAGGTCCTCCAGCTAGGTGGTGGTGTGTGTGCATGAGCAGAGGCTTCCTGCCAATCCCCCATGAGTTGAAGAGCTGTCCTGGTGTGGGCTCCGTGAAAGAGGTGCCCCAGACAGCAGGACTACACAAGAGGGTGGGCCCTGCAGGAACCGGAGGGCCATTCCCCCTGTGGAATGACCTCAGAGCCCCGCCTCTCTCACTGTCCAGCTGCCGGGGCTGTGGACCCTAAGCTTCATGCCCCACACAGGAATAGACACAGGGTGAGGCGACTGCAGCACCTGCTTTTGCTGGTCTAATCCAGCCTGAGATCATCCTAGCATCAACCCTCTGCCAGGGTCTTTTTTTTCTCTCCTTTTATAGGGGCTCATACAACAATAACCACAATACGTGCAAACATCACTGATATAAGGCACATTTGTACATTCATTGCCCTCATTATTCTCAAAATTTCTTCTCTCCACCCAAGCCCCTGGCCTCAGCTCCTCATTCCCCCCGCCCCCATTCTCACTACCCCTCCTCATCAATCCTTCATTATTTACTAATTATTATTTTGTCATATCTTGCACTGTCTGATGTCCTCCTTCACCCCCTTTTCTTTTGAGGTTTTATGTAGATCCTTGTCATCGGTTCCCCGGTGCCAGCCTACCCTCCCTCCACCCTCCCAGCATCCCCATTCATAACACTGGTCCTAAAGGGCTCATCCACCTTGAATTCCCTGTGTGTCTAGTTCCTATCTGTCCCAGTGTACATTCTCTGGTCTAGTCAGATTTGTAAGTTATAATTGGGATCTTGATAGTGAGGGGAGAGGAAGCATTGAGGAGCTAGAGGAAAGTTGTGTTTCACCGTTGCTGTCTAGTACCCTTTGTAGGCATGTCTCTTCCCCAAGACCTTACTTAAGGGAATGTCCAGTGTACTGCAAATGGGCTTTGGCTCTCTACCCAGCATTCCCTGCTCATTCGCAATGAGATTTTTTTGTGCTGATGATGCCTGATCCCTTTGATACCTCGTGATCGCACAGGCTGGTATGCTTATTCCATGTGGGCTCTGTTGTTTCTGAGCTACATGGCCGCTTGCTTACCCTTCAGGCCTTTAAAAAGACCTCAGACGCCATATCTTTTGATAGCAGGGCACCATCAGCTTTCTTGACCACATTTGCTTATGCAACCGCTTAGACATCAGGGAACGTGTCGGGAAGGTGAACATCATAGAATGCCAATGTAATAGAACAAGGTATTCTTGCAATGAGAGAGTCCTTGAGTGGAGGCCCAAAGGCCATCTGCTACCTTAATAGGAAACCTATAAAGATATGGACATAGGTGTATTTCCCCATGCTCACAGATAAATATATTTACATCTGTGCGTGCCTTTCTTTAGACCTGTATAACTGGCCCGTGCTTCCTAGGTCGCTCTGCTATTCCCTTTCATTTCCCTCTTGTGCCCACTGCCATGCTCAGTCTTCATTTGGGTTTCAGTAAATCCTCTTGGTTCCTTCACCCTTGATCACGCCCTACCAGGATTCCTACATCGCCCTCACCACGGATTTGCATCCACTTGTTGTTCCCTTGTCTCTGGGTTTCTTGACATCACTCCCTTTCCCCCCAACTCCCTCTTTCCCGTGGCCCTCCCGCGAAGCGTTGGTCCCCTTTTTCTCTTCGGCAGATTGTGCATCCTGCATCTCATTTTAGACATACAGTAGAGGTGATAACATGCACAAACACAAGACAGAGCGAAAGCAAGCACCAAAAGAAAGGAAATAGCCAAAATCCAATGACCATCAAAGAAAACACAACTCTTCAAGAAAGGAAAGCTCGTAGTTAGTTCACGGACTGTTTGTTGGCCCTTAGCAGTGTTTTCCAGTCCAGTCTGTGCGGGCACCAAGTCCTGCCCCCAAAGTCCTCCTTTGCATTCCCTGGGGACCTTGTTGCTCCACCTCCTTACTCTTCTGCTGCACCCCCTTAGTGCTATGCCTCGGTGTGGCGGGATCCGTTCCCGCACTGTGTCTCCAGTGTTGTCCCTTCTAGGGCTATGGGTCTTTGAGGGACGTCGTGTCTCATCTTGGGCTGGCCATGTGGTCTTCTGTGTGGACTGTCTTCTCTGAGTGGGAACATCATCTCAAAGGCAGGATCCCGTAGCGCACTGAGCGACTTTCTCTCCAGCAGCTTCTAGGTAGGCTGTGCCCCATGAGGGGCCCTGAGGTGCCTGTGTAAACCTGAGTCTGCTGGAGGTTAGAATAGCAGTCCACAGATGTGTTTGTGCTTGGGGGAAGCAGTGGGTGCTGTCAGCAATACTCGGAGAAAAACAATTTAGTTCTGTAAAGCTTTAATTTTGAAGGATTTTCCGTCTTTCTTGGTGTCCATCTTTTCAGGATATGCTCAGGGAGGGCTTTTTTTTTTTTTAATTATGACTGATGAATCTATGGCCCCCTCCCCACTATTTTAACAGCAGTTGGTGTTGTAAGTATCACTTGGTATGGGCCAGTCCACCTAGGTTCTAAGGTGTCAGGTTGGTGCTTCTTTACCCATGTCCAGTTTCCTGGTTGCACGTTGTTGGCTGCCTGTTCCCTTTCCCTTGGTTAGGCCCAAAATGAAGGTGTCAGAGCAGATGATTTGTCTCTCACCTGTTGCACAGCCTGCAGGTACTCGATGAGGGAACGATTAGTGACTTCCATTATTTCTACTTCTTTCAATCTTGGGAGGATTTGGGGAAGGTCTGCCAAACATAAATTCAAATGGGGTCATGCTTTTCACATAGGGAGTGCATCGGACTTGAAGTAGGGCAAAAGGTAAAGTAAGGATCAACCCAGTTCTCGCCAGGTCCTAAATGCAACTTAACGAACAATTCCTTTAGGGTTCTGTTTATTTTTTCTACTTGCCCTGAAGAGCTTCCAGTTAATATTTAGAAGCATTGCTAAGACTTTAGTAATTTGAGCAATAAATGTTGGGCCATTGTTGGACCCCAAGGTGGTGGGAAGGCCAAATCTAGGGACAATTTTAGTTACTAATAATTTACACACAGTGGCAGCAGTTTCCTTCTTGGTTGGGAAGGCTTCCACCCATCCAGAACAGGTGTCTACGAACACCAGCAAATATCGGTAGCCATACTTTCTAATTTTGATATCCATAAAGTCCACCTCCCAGAATTCTCCTGGACTACTACCTCGAGCTCGTGGTTGGGGTTGCTCCTTTTCTTTCTGGGGTTGTTTACCCGAGCACAGTGCAATCAACGGTGGGTGACATCTGCCACCCAGTGTCCAAGCCTGGGTATGTAAAAGTGCCTGAGAAGCAACTGAGACAGTTTAGAGAGGATCCCAAATGCATACCTTCATGTAGTCCTTGAATCAGATCTCTCCCAGAGCTTCTGGCATGAATCTTCTTCCATCAGGATGGAGCAGCCACCATGGATGCTCCCAGTCTTTTTGGCAGGCCAGCTCTTGGCTTACTTTAGATCATTTTCTGAGTATGTAGGTTGTGGCTGTAACACTGGGGATGGCATGGTCACAGCCACTACCTTGGGGATTTGTGGTATAGTCCAGGCATTCGAGATCCACCGGTCCGGGGGACTGGTTAGGACTGGTTCAAACATAGGTCCCCCTACCACAGCAATATCCTGTCCCAGTGTAAGCTTCCTAGCTTCTATGACTAGGATGGCCATGGCAGCCACAGCTCGCATGCAGCTCAGCCATCCTGCAGCTACAGAGTCCAGTTTCTTTGAAAGATAGGTCACAGGTCTCTTCCATGGCCGCAAGTTCTCAGTTAGCACTTCTTTTGCTGTGCCTCTGGCCTCACATAGACAATTGGAAGGGCTTTACTATGTCTAGTAGGGCAAGGGAGGTTGCCCATATGAGCGACTTTTTAAAGGATTCAAACGCTTGTTGTTCTACTTCAGTCCATTTAAGTTCTTTTTCCTTACCCCAGTACTTGCATATAGGAGTTTCGTTGTTTTTGCAAATCCCAAATTCCACAATGGACAGTACCCCACAGTTCCTAGAAACTCTTGCAACTGCTTCTTCGTCTCAGGGACTGAGATTTTGAGGATCGCCTCAGTGCGGCTGGGGGACAAGGTCCGTTTTCCCTCCTCCAGTTGGTAGCCTAGGTATACAGCTTTATGGACACACAGTTGAGCCTTTCTTGCAGATACCCTGTACCCCAATGGGCCAAGGACTATTATCAGGTCCTTGCTAGCCAGTTGGCATTCCTTCAGGGTTTCGGAGGCCAGGAGGAGGTCATCTGCATACTGGAGCAAGGTGGTTTGGGGGTGTTCCTCCTTGTGTACCTGTAAGTCTTCACTGGGTTGATGTGCAGGGGACACGGGTATGGAGAACAAAGCATCTTTAAGTTCAAAACAGTGTAACAAATTCAGTTTGATGGGATAGTACTCAGGAGGATCTCAGGGTTTGGCACGTGGGGTGGCCAGTTTCTATACTCTCATTTGCCTCTCTGAGATCCTGCACCGGTTGGAAGTCCTCAGTTCCCGGCTTCTGCATGGGCAGCAGGGGAGCATTCCATGTGGACTTGCAGAGGACCCAAATGCCTGTCCCCTTTAGTCTGCAAATGGGAACAGAAATACCCACTTTTGCTATCCAGGGAGTAGGGTTAGCTTGACACACCAGTGTAGCTGAGCTCAGAAGTTGTACGACCCCAGGCACCTGAAGTTCAGAAAGGTCTGGCAGGTTGTTCTCTGCCCAAACAAAAGGAATATCTTTTAGTGATTTATCAAGAAGTTCCTTTGAGGAGGTCTCTTCTGCTCCTTGATAAAACACATATCACTCTGACATTGGAGTGGTGAGCAAAACTTTTGACTTTTCTAGTTCAAGGGTTAAGGTGGTTGTAGCAGATGAGAAAGTAATTATGGCTGCCATTTTTCATAATAAGTCACGATCAATTAGGGGAAAGGGGCATTGAGGCATTACCAGGGTGAGCGTGTAACTGTCTCTTGTGCTAAATCTGTTATTCTGGCCGTTGTCCATGGGTGTGCTTGGGTCTGCCCTGGGGCCCCTGTAATGAAAGCCTTTCCTTTTGACAAGGCACCTGTAGTCTTTTCTGAAACCAAGAAGGTGACCCCTTTGTCCACCTAGAAATTTACTGGCTGGCTCCCTACATGGAGAGTGAGCATGGGCTCTTTGGGGTCAAGTGAAACAGAGCCTGGACACCTTTATTCAGCTTCGAGCATTATTGTCTGTAGCTTCGATTTTTCTAGGCGAGGACTAGGCCCGTTCTCTCTAGTGGTGGCTCGTCCGCCTCTCCTGGGCTTTTCAAGGCACTGATTTTTCCAATGTCACTGTTTTGTATAGTAGGTACATGGATACTTCCTCAGGACTAGGCGAGTGAGAAGCGGGGTATTAGGGTTAGCCATTCTTAGTTGAACCAAAACTGCTCTGGTCGTTCTCGCAAGCCTTCTGAACACCCATTTCCTTCATGACATTCCCTTGGGCGACGTCTGCACAGCCTACCTCCCCAATATCAGCTAGTTCATTTACACTTCCTAGCTACTTTATTTTCTTTTCATGGTGGCTTCTGTCAGCCCCAAATGGCTTCACTCTTGTCAAAGCTGTTTCAGCTTTTCCCAGAGATCCTACACAGTCGCCATTGTAGTCGAGAGGTAACAGGATCTGTGACCATAGCCAAGATGGCACCCACCAGTCCACATGTGGAAGGGCGCTGCCTAGGGAGCTGGGTGAAGAGGCCTGGGAGTTAGCCCTGCCTGGTCCCGGGAGCCCAAAGTTTCCCTTTTCCCCTCCATTCCCTTTACCTTTCTCCTGGTTTTTCAAACAAGCTGCTCTAGCCCTATAACGCCAAGCACAAAATTGTCATAATTCTTAATGAAAACGTATCTGGTACCCAAATTATAAATGTGACAATTTGGTCACATTTCAAAAACACTGAAAATTTTATGCTTTTAAAATATATTTTGAATGTCATATATATTGATAACTATGAAAGTAAATAATAAAAACCAAAAAAAAATATTTCCAAAATTTAAAACTTGAGGCGTTATAGGGCTAGTGTTCTTCCATATTTGGTTTGTTCCTTCTTACAGGCTGCTTTTCCGTGGCCCAGGCTTAGGCCAATGGCGTTCAGAAGCCTAGGCGGAGTCACTGTTATTTAGGCTTTCAGCGATGCTGCTTCAGGCACTTTTGGGGACAGCTCTTACTTAATACACAGCTCCTCTGCCATGATGTTCCAGCCAGAAATTCCAATTTCCCTTAAGGTTCCCTGAGCTGCCACGTGTCCCTTCCCTTGAGAGATTTGAGCATCAGCCCCGCCAGCAGGCGTCTTGGAGGGCCTTGGGGCCATCCCAAGCAGTGGTCCTCCTAGCCTGTTGTCCATAAAAATGGTTGGACCTAAAGGTCGCCCTCGGCGACTAGTCCTTGACCTCTTCCCTCGGGCTGAGGCATGAGATTCAGGGCAACCCAGGGGTGTGCTCTCAAGTGGGGGTTATTGACCTGGAGGCAGCAAGCTGTCAATCGCCTCCTTGTTTTGTGCTTTCTAGATGGGACTTAGCAGCTTGATGCTCAGGAATTGCCCCCTTGCATGAATCGTGTCCAATTGGGATAGAGTTGATACAGAGAGGCTGGGCAAACAAAAGCTGATAGATTCACTTTGCAACTCTATTTGGCCACAGTATCGTTTTGAGAAAGGAGAATGGTGGGCAGAGAAGGGTACGCTTTCCCTTCCAACCGTGATTCACCGGGAACAGTTCGGTAGAGTGCCGGGAAAGTGGGCGGAGATGCCAGAACTTAGAGCATTTCTCCTCTCGAGGAGCAGTAGGAGACCTTCATCCCCAGTGCACCCAGGAACCCCTAAGGCTGGCGTCCTCAAACTGTGGTCCATGGGGCACATGTGGCGTGATGCCATTTATCCCACCCTCGGGGTGTTTTTGCTGCCACTGCCTGTCCTGCTTAGCAGCCGACTCGTGCAGTGTGCATAGGAATTTGTCCAGAGGTTTTTTGAAAACCATAGTCTGGCCCTCCAACGGTCGGAGAGACAATGAACTGGCCCCCTGTGTAAACAATTTGAGGACTCCTGCCCTAAGGGATCCTGGACTTCAGGTCACTATTGTCCCACCCCTGAACCCTCCCTGAACATTCTACCCCTAGTAGAGGCACCAGGGGCATTTGGTCCCCGGGTAACTTACAAGCCTTTTACTCAAATGGATCCCGAGAAAATTAAAAATGACACAGGCAGTTGCTGTACTTTTGATCCCTGTTGAATCCGCCTGTAGCATCCCAATATTACAATTTAACCCTATAACACCGAGCATGACCTTTCCCTAACATTTAATCAAATGAATATAAATGTATATATATTGATAACTATGAAAGTAATGAATCAAAACGAAATTTTTTTGCCCCAAAATTTAAAAGTGAGGCGTTATAGGGTTAAAAAGAAGGATGGTTCTTATCATAGGGGCCAATGCCTTAGGATCATAATTGAAGCGGTGATCCCACTGCACCCAGTAGTGCCCAAACCCTGGACCCCGCTAGGGGAAATTGTGAATGCTTTTACCCCTGTGCCGGTACTTAGAATGAACAAACACACACACCTGATAATCCTAAGATTTTTTACTTACTTCCTGTGATACTCACCTACTTTCAAGGGCACTCCCACCTCACAATCCTAGCCTTGTCTCAGTTAAACTGTTCACCCTTTTGTGCGTTTGTTGGTTTTTCCAGAAGTTCTCAAGTTACCAAAGCCCCTAATCCAATTGTGCCAACTCCAGGACCACCATCTCCTGGACCACTTCAACCTTATCCAATCTAGCGCTGAATGGACAACCCCTCCCAGCAGAGCAGGAAGGGTGTGGACCCAAAGCCCCACTTCGCCCCTTTTGCCAGCAGGA
Organism: Tenrec ecaudatus; assembly: GCF_050624435.1. Lineage (NCBI taxonomy): Eukaryota > Metazoa > Chordata > Mammalia > Afrosoricida > Tenrecidae > Tenrec > Tenrec ecaudatus. Next base: position 48,889 of record NW_027457704.1, read on the forward strand.
ACTAGCTAGAGATGTCGTCGCCCAGTACCCCAAAGATTTGGGTCCACATCTCTTCAGGATGGAAATGTTAGGTAGCTAGCATAGGGACTGGGGTGTCCATTACACATGCTCAGATGGCCCAGTTAGCGGCCCAGGAAGGAGTGGCACACTGTGCGTGCTCAAAGGTCCAGGTTTCCGGCCAGGAAGGGCAGGTCCACCTGGGTGGGCGCTGCACCTGCATCGACCCACCTAGGCCAAGTATATACAATTCAGCCACTAGGATCGACCAGGGTTGCCCACCACACCTCCCTAACGCTCCTAAACCTCCCTTGGATCACAAACCAGGCTTTGGCATGAATTCTTTCTCACGCAGAACCAAGGACCGAGGGATATCTGTCCCCAGAGAGATCTGACCAACCCAGGGAAGCTCTTTGGAGGCAGCAGGAGTGGACGTGAGTGGCTGGTGGATACTGTTCAGATGCATGGCTTTCTGCTTGGAAGGGTTTTTAGTCTTGGCTGACAGGATCAGAGGAGGTAGTATGTCTGGATCACATAGTTTCCATGTCCACAAATGAGCTGCCCATTCCAAAGTCCTGACAGTGCCTTTGGAAAACACTGTGCTTTGGAATGTCACTCCTTGCAGAGGGCAGTGGGAGGGGCTGGGACCCAGGTATGCTGCCCCTTGCTCCCAGTTGCCGGATTCTGGATCCTGATTATATCTCTCACAGGATCAGTTAGTGGGCTTGTTGTCTGCCTCAAGGTTTGTTCACCGAGGTCCTCCAGCTAGGTGGTGGTGTGTGTGCATGAGCAGAGGCTTCCTGCCAATCCCCCATGAGTTGAAGAGCTGTCCTGGTGTGGGCTCCGTGAAAGAGGTGCCCCAGACAGCAGGACTACACAAGAGGGTGGGCCCTGCAGGAACCGGAGGGCCATTCCCCCTGTGGAATGACCTCAGAGCCCCGCCTCTCTCACTGTCCAGCTGCCGGGGCTGTGGACCCTAAGCTTCATGCCCCACACAGGAATAGACACAGGGTGAGGCGACTGCAGCACCTGCTTTTGCTGGTCTAATCCAGCCTGAGATCATCCTAGCATCAACCCTCTGCCAGGGTCTTTTTTTTCTCTCCTTTTATAGGGGCTCATACAACAATAACCACAATACGTGCAAACATCACTGATATAAGGCACATTTGTACATTCATTGCCCTCATTATTCTCAAAATTTCTTCTCTCCACCCAAGCCCCTGGCCTCAGCTCCTCATTCCCCCCGCCCCCATTCTCACTACCCCTCCTCATCAATCCTTCATTATTTACTAATTATTATTTTGTCATATCTTGCACTGTCTGATGTCCCCCTTCACCCCCTTTTCTTTTGAGGTTTTATGTAGATCCTTGTCATCGGTTCCCCGGTGCCAGCCTACCCTCCCTCCACCCTCCCAGCATCCCCATTCATAACACTGGTCCTAAAGGGCTCATCCACCTTGAATTCCCTGTGTGTCTAGTTCCTATCTGTCCCAGTGTACATTCTCTGGTCTAGTCAGATTTGTAAGTTATAATTGGGATCTTGATAGTGAGGGGAGAGGAAGCATTGAGGAGCTAGAGGAAAGTTGTGTTTCACCGTTGCTGTCTAGTACCCTTTGTAGGCATGTCTCTTCCCCAAGACCTTACTTAAGGGAATGTCCAGTGTACTGCAAATGGGCTTTGGCTCTCTACCCAGCATTCCCTGCTCATTCGCAATGAGATTTTTTTGTGCTGATGATGCCTGATCCCTTTGATACCTCGTGATCGCACAGGCTGGTATGCTTATTCCATGTGGGCTCTGTTGTTTCTGAGCTACATGGCCGCTTGCTTACCCTTCAGGCCTTTAAAAAGACCTCAGACGCCATATCTTTTGATAGCAGGGCACCATCAGCTTTCTTGACCACATTTGCTTATGCAACCGCTTAGACATCAGGGAACGTGTCGGGAAGGTGAACATCATAGAATGCCAATGTAATAGAACAAGGTATTCTTGCAATGAGAGAGTCCTTGAGTGGAGGCCCAAAGGCCATCTGCTACCTTAATAGGAAACCTATAAAGATATGGACATAGGTGTATTTCCCCATGCTCACAGATAAATATATTTACATCTGTGCGTGCCTTTCTTTAGACCTGTATAACTGGCCCGTGCTTCCTAGGTCGCTCTGCTATTCCCTTTCATTTCCCTCTTGTGCCCACTGCCATGCTCAGTCTTCATTTGGGTTTCAGTAAATCCTCTTGGTTCCTTCACCCTTGATCACGCCCTACCAGGATTCCTACATCGCCCTCACCACGGATTTGCATCCACTTGTTGTTCCCTTGTCTCTGGGTTTCTTGACATCACTCCCTTTCCCCCCAACTCCCTCTTTCCCGTGGCCCTCCCGCGAAGCGTTGGTCCCCTTTTTCTCTTCGGCAGATTGTGCATCCTGCATCTCATTTTAGACATACAGTAGAGGTGATAACATGCACAAACACAAGACAGAGCGAAAGCAAGCACCAAAAGAAAGGAAATAGCCAAAATCCAATGACCATCAAAGAAAACACAACTCCTCAAGAAAGGAAAGCTCGTAGTTAGTTCACGGACTGTTTGTTGGCCCTTAGCAGTGTTTTCCAGTCCAGTCTGTGCGGGCACCAAGTCCTGCCCCCAAAGTCCTCCTTTGCATTCCCTGGGGACCTTGTTGCTCCACCTCCTTACTCTTCTGCTGCACCCCCTTAGTGCTATGCCTCGGTGTGGCGGGATCCGTTCCCGCACTGTGTCTCCAGTGTTGTCCCTTCTAGGGCTATGGGTCTTTGAGGGACGTCGTGTCTCATCTTGGGCTGGCCATGTGGTCTTCTGTGTGGACTGTCTTCTCTGAGTGGGAACATCATCGTCAAGGCCTGGTGGGTCAGGATGTGCTCCATTCTCCCCTCCTCCCCCTTCGTCTGCTCTGTATTCTCCATCAGATTTGTCCCTCTCCCAGAGCTGCAGATATAGTGCCATCCTATGAAAAAACATTTGGGTGTGGGAGATGGGCATGGGTGGGGGGAGGATCTGCTCAGATCTTTCGAGGGTCCAGGAGAGGGTGACTGCTCAGCTGGGCACAGGCATATGGGGCTCTGAGCTCTGGCTCCAGACACTGATTGGGAATGTGGCTTTGTTGTTAACCAGTTGTGTTCCAGTTGGTCAGTACCTGTGTCTTTTTGAGTGAGTTTTCTCATCTGGAAAGTAAAGGTATTCCAGGGTCTAGTGTCCCATGTCACTAAGTGATCAAGAGGGGTTAACCCGAACCTGATTCAAACCATGTGGACATGTCAGGCGCATTCTAGATATGGGGTGGCGATTCAGAGTCCAGGACAATGATAATGTCCAAGAGGTGATATAGGTGGCTTCGTATTGATACGGGAAGCCCACTGTGGAGGTTTTGTCCTTCCGTTGATGGCCACTTCAACTCCTGCTAAAAGAGTTTCACTGGCTCAACAGCCGAACCGGGAGCCAGTGCCATGAAAACCATGTGGCTAACTGGGACATAGGGCAGAGAGACATTTTTTACCTTGATGGCTTGGGAAGCCCCCCAATCTCCATGCAAACCTTCTGGTGTGAGTACTTTGGAAGCAATCATAGGCTGACAGTAATTCCGATCTTTCCTTTGACAATGTGTCCGTTCTCTTTTTTGAACCTGAGAAGATGGCCCCTGTGTCCTCCAAGACATTTCCTGGCTGGCCCCCAACTTGGACAGTTAGCACGGGATCCTGGGGGCCAGTGAAACAGAGCCCTGAGACATTCCTTCAGCTTCCTCAAGCGTTATTGTCTCTCACTTGGGTTTTTCTAGGCGAGGACGAGGTCCGTCCTCTCTAGTGGAGGTTTGTCCGTCTCTCCTGGAGTTTTCAATGCAATGTTTTTTCCAATGTCTGTCTCTTCTGTAGTAGGCACCTGGATCCTTCCTTCCTCAGGGCTTGGCGGTGCCACAGGTCAGTCTCTCCGTGAGTGGGCCATGATCTCTTTTTCTGAGTCTCTGTTGTGTGTCATGGCAATTCCTAGTATTTTAGCTATTTCTTTTTCTCTGTCGTGGTAGGGTCATCTGTGTTGTGATACACCCAATAAGACACTTCTACCAAATCACGAAGATTGTTCCCTTCAAATGCTTCTCATTTCTTTTTCATGTCTGAGGCAGGCTGAGTAATAAAGGCAATATTTATTTCCCTCTTGTACTAAGGGGCCTCTGGGTCCTTTGGGGTACAAAGAACGCAGGCTTCCATCAGCCACTCTAAAAAGGCAGGCAGGCAGGCAGGCAGACATTCGCTTGTAGGCGCCTGAAAATTCTCACTGACCTTAGATAAATGCATAGGTTTCCTAGTTGTCCTGCGGAGGCCCTGCAAGAGAGACTGGTGATACCTGGCTAAGCCCTCGGGGCCTTACTGGGAGTTTGGGTCCCACATTATTCGTGGAGTGGTAAAAAGAGTTTCTCTCCACTGGGGAGTGCCCGCTGGCTGACCATCAGTTCTATTGACTGCTTTCTGGGCCTCTCTCTGGAAGGGCTCGCATTCCTCTGCTGTGAACAGCACCTGCAGAAGTGGCTGGCACTTGTCTGAGGTGGGCTGATGCATGTGGAAAAGCTAGTCTAGCAAAGAAATCAGACCTTGTGGTTTCTCAGACAGGGGGTTTTGTTTATTCCAATTATGCAATCCTGGGGGAAAAATGGGACATAGACCCAAAGAGGGACTCTTGGGTTTTCCCCAGGTGTTTGGGCTGCTTGGCTTAAGAAGAGAATGCTGCTGACCAGTGATCCTTCTTGGGGGATGGAGAGGATATGCCAACCCTAGTGCACCTGTTGCGGGGTGACTTTAAAAGAAGTGGTATTTCTCTTCCTTTTGCCCCCATGAACTGATAGGCAGGCAGCGGTCACAATGGGTCTTAAGCCAGCTCTCCCGCTCTTGAGTTGTCCTGCAAAGTGGGATAAAGAGGACGGGGATGGGGAGGGGAGGGGAGGGACGGCCCCCACTTTATTGGCTTCAGGAATTTGGACCGGTTGTCTTTCCTGGTCATGCTATGTTTCGTGAAATCTTGGAGAAAAGAACCCATTCTGTTGGGGGAGGTAGTAAGTCTTTTGTATATGCTGGCTTACTATTGGCCCTGTAAAGTCACACATCAATTTTATCGAACCCTCACCCTCACCCTCACCCTCACCCTCACCCTCACCCTCAACCTCACCCTCACCCTCACCCCCCACCCCCCTCACCCTAACCCTCACCCTAACCCTAACCCCCACCCCCCTCACCCTAACCCAAACCCTAACCCTAACCCCCACCCCCCTCACCCTAACCCAAACCCTAACCCTAACCCCCACCCCCCTCACCCTAACCCTAACCCTAACCCTAACCCCCACCCCCTCACCCTAACCCTAACGCCCACCCCCCTCACCCTAACCCTAACCCTAACCCTAACCCTCACCCCCCTCACCTTAACCCTAACCCTAACCCTAACCCCCACCCCCCTCACCCTAACCCTAACCCAACCCCCACCCCCCTCACACTAACCCTAACCCTAACCCCCAACCCCCTCACTCTAACCCTAACCCTAACCCTAACCCACACCCCCCTCACCCTAACCCTAACCCTAACCCTAACCCAAACCCCCACCCCCCTCACCCTAACCCTAACCCAAACCCTAACCCACACCCCCCTCACCCCAACCCCCTCACCCCCACCCCCCTCAACCCC